>NW_027466541.1:1165000-1232500 GCF_050575085.1 Anarhichas minor | reverse complement strand
TATACCCTACCTGTAGGTTAATACCCTCTATACCCCACATATATATCCTACCTGTAGGTTAATACCCTCTGTACCACACATATATAACCTACCTGTAGGTTAATACCCTCTATACCCCACATATATACCCTACCTGTAGGTTAATACCCTCTATACCCCACATATATATCCTACCTGTAGGTTAATACCCTCTATACCCCACATATATACCCTACCTGTAGGTTAATACCCTCTGTACCACACATATATAACCTACCTGTAGGTTAATACCCTCTATACCCCACATATATACCCTACCTGTAGGTTAATACCCTCTGTACCACACATATATAACCTACCTGTAGGTTAATACCCTACCTGTAGGTTAATACCCTCTATACCCCACATATATACTCTACCTGTAGGTTAATGCCCTCTATACCCCACATATATACCTTACCTGTAGGTTAATACCCTCTATACCCCACATATATACTCTACCTGTACGTTAATACCCCCTATACTCACATATATACCCTACCTGTAGGTTAATACCCTCTATACCCCACATATATACCCTACCTGTAGGTTAATACCCTCTATACCCCACATATATATCCTACCTGTAGGTTAATACCCTCTATACCCCACATATATACTCTACCTGTAGGTTAATGCCCTCTATACCCCACATATATACCTTACCTGTAGGTTAATACCCTCTATACCCCACATATATACTCTACCTGTACGTTAATACCCCCTATACCCCACATATATACCCTACCTGTAGGTTAATGCCCTCTATACCCCACATATATATCCTACCTGTAGGTTAATACCCTCTATACCCCACATATATACCCTACCTGTAGATTAATACCCTCTATACCCCACATACAGTGCATCCGGAAAGTATTCACAGCGCTTCACTTTTTCCACATTTTGTTATGTTACAGCCTTATTCCAAAATGGATTAAATTCATTATTTTCCTCAACATTCCACACACAACAACCCATAATGACAAAGTGAAAACTGTTTTTTGCAAATTTTTGCAAATCTATTAAAAATAAAGAACGAAAACATAACATGTACATAAGTATTCACAGCCTTTGCCATGACACTCAAAATTTAGCTCAGGTGCATCCTGTTTCCACTGATCATCCTTGAGATGTTTCTACAACTTGATTGGAGTCCACTTGTGCTAAATTCAGTTGATTCGACATGATTTAGAAAGGCACACACCTGTCTATATAAGGTACCACAGTTGACAGTGCATATCAGAGCATAAACCAAGCCATGAAGTCCAAGGAATTATCTGTAGACCTCCGAGACAGAATTGTATCGAGGCACAGATCTGGCGAAGGGTACAGAAAAATTTCTGCAGCATTGAAAGTCCCAATGAGCACAGTGGCCTCCCACATATAAACCCTACCTGTAGGTTAATGCCCTCTATACCCCACATATATACCCTACCTGTAGGTTAATACCCTCTATACCCCACATATATACCTTCCCTGTAGGTTAATACCCTCTATTCCCCACATATATACCTTACCTGTAGGTTAATACCCTCTATACCCCACATATATACCCTACCTGTAGGTTAATGCCCTCTATACCCCACATATATACCTTACCTGTAGGTTAATGCCCTCTATACCCCACATATATACCTTACCTGTAGGTTAATGCCCTCTATACCCCACATATATACCTTACCTGTAGGTTAATACCCTCTATACCCCACATATATACCCTACCTGTAGGTTAATACCCTCTATACCCCACATATATACCTTACCTGTAGGTTAATGCCCTCTATACCCCACATATATACCTTACCTGTAGGTTAATGCCCTCTATACCCCACATATATACCCTACCTGTAGGTTAATACCCTCTATACCCGACATATATACCCTACCTGTAGGTTAATACCCTCTATACCCCACATATATACATAAACACTGCATTATTATATCTCTCTCTCTAACCTGTCTGTCTGATCAGGGGGTTAATCCTTCAGGACTTGACATTCGTCCACCTGGGGAATCCTGACATGTTGATGACATCACAGGGATCAAAGGTCAACTTCTCTAAACGCTGGCAGCAATTCAACATCCTGGACACTCTGAGGAGCTACCAGCAAGTGTCAGTCACCTGTAGTATTATTACATCTATAATAAGTAGTATTACAGTATGTCACCTGTAGTATTATTACCTACTGTCACAGCTCTGCCCCTTCTCTCCTGTCTCTTTATTTCTCACTCACCTCACTACTCATTCAGTGCACCTGTCTGCCTCCCTCCCATCAGCCTAACTCCCCTCACCTGCCTCTGTTCACTAATCAAGCACTCCCTCCTCATCACCTGCCTCTATCCTGCCTCTCAGTCACTCACTGACAGATCATTGTCCTGTCTGTCTGTCTGTCTGTCTTTCTTTCTTTCCTCTTGTCTCGTCCGTAGATTCACTGTGTTCCTGTAAGTTTCATGTTCTGATTTAAGTATTCATTAAATTCCCGCTTCACTCTACTTCTGGTCTGCGTTTGAGTCCTCCATCATGCCCCGTGACACCTACATAATAAGTAGTATTACAGTCCTAATACCTGTTTCTCTCTCTGTCTGCAGTCCCTACAGTCTGCAGCCTAATGACGACATCATATCGTTCTTTAATGACTTCAGCGATCACCTGGCAGAAGAGGCATTGTGGGAACTCTCACTCAGGCTCCGCCCACGGAATGCCCCACGAGCCAATCACAGATGACCGACGAAAGAGACTCAGTCTGTGCTAACATGCATAGCAACAAGGCTAACCTGTGCTAGTTCAATGCTAACATGTGGATATTGAGAATTGAGGTGGCTAAACATGATGCTAACCTGAATTAAACTGGTACTTAACTGGATTAGACTGGTGCTAATGTGTCACATGCTGGGCTAATCATTGCTAACGTGCTCATCTGGTCTATTCCTAAAATAACTGGCAACAACCTGAATTTAGCTTAGGTTAGCTGAGGTTAGCCTGGAGCTAACTGGAGTTAGCCAGGTGTTAGCTGAGGTTAGCCTGAAGCTAACTGGAGTTAGCCAGGTGTTAGCTGAGGTTAGCCTGGAGCTAACTGGGGTTAGCCAGGTGTTAGCTGAGGTCAGCCTGAAGCTAACTGGTGTTAGCGTGGGGCCTCTTCCTGTGTACAATTATTCACATTAATATTTCAATAAACGTGCTCACCTGTTGATGAATAATCTGACTCTATAAAGTAACTAAAGTTATTAAATAAATGTAGAAGTATAAAGCAGGAGAAAACTGAACTACACAAGTAAAGTACAAGTACATCATTACTGTACTTAAGTGTGGTATTTGAGTAAATGTACTTTGTGACATTAGTGTTTATATCATCAATATTTCAATATAATCTGACATTTATATAACAGGTGAAGCAGGTGAACTGTCTGCACTGATCACCTGTGCAGGTGTATTATGTCTCTGACCCAGTGCATGCTGGGAAAGAATCCAGCAGATTAATGGATGAAAGTTGTTTTAATCTTCTTCTACTCGTCTTCATCCGCCCCTATGAACCGGCGCAATATTATAAATAATAATAATAAACTTTATTTGTTTTAATAGTGTTACAAAGGACTTTATAAAGAAAATAAAAATATAAAATACAACTAAAAAGAAACGTGATCATAAAATACAAGAATTCAATATGTTAACAATAATGTTAAAGTAGATTTAAATATTAAATCTAAGAAACAATAAATAAACACTATGAGATAAGACAGCACCAATCAAACACCGGACACATCGAGCGGCTCAGACAGCAGACAGCACCAACCAAACACCGGACACATCGAGCGGCTCAGACAGCAGACAGCACCAATCAAACACCGGACACATCGAGCGGCTCAGAGAGCAGACAGCACTAATCAAACACCGGACACATCGAGCGGCTCGGTGCTCCAAACGAACCGGGAGAAACGTTGAAGAGCCACGGGGCACCGGCTCTGTACTGGTGGGATGGTCTGTTTGAGGTTAATGGAGTGACGTCACCAGGTGAGTTTACGGTAACGGGACTCTGACGGCTAACAGTTAACGGTGAGGTTAATGCTAACAATGCTAACAGTTGTTAGCTCCATTCTCTCACATTGAGATGTGATCGATATCTCAGATTATTTTTCTTAATTAAATATTGTTTTGTATTAAATGATAAAATAATTATGTGTTATTAGATGATGACGTCACATATAGCAGCTGATGAAAATGTAAAGTTTTTATATTTTATCATTGACACAAAATGTTTCTTTACTTCAGAAACAAACTATTCAGATATTGTTTTGGTCAATTTAAATGTAGAATTTGACGAGATTCAGATGACAAAGAAAGTCGTTATAACAGAACATTTATAATATTTATATTTATAACATTTATTGCATTTATAACATTTATAACCTGTCTTGTGTCTCACCTGTCTTGTGTCTCAGGTGTCAGTGATGCTGCAGCTCCCCCTGGTGGTGACGGCTCAGGTGGACCTAGTCCTGCTGCTGGTCTTCTTGCTGGCCTTGTGGACCAGACTGAGCCACCTCAGCTACCCCAACGCTGTGGTGTGAGTGTGTTTGTTTTACACACCTGGTCACCCGGACTCACACACCAGACTGTCTTACCTGTCTCACCTGTCTCCATGATGTTTGTGTTGTACAGGTTCGATGAGGTGTACTACGGTCAGTTCGTGTCTCTCTACATGAAGAGAGTCTTCTTCATCGATGACAGCGGGCCGCCGCTCGGTCACATGATCCTGGCCCTCGGAGGTCAGTTACCGCGACAACCGCTCCATGATGTTACCTGTGTGTCAGACACCTGTGTGATCATGTCATTAATGTGTTTGTTGCAGCGTACCTGGGAGGATTTGATGGGAACTTTGTGTGGAACAGAATTGGAGCAGGTAGGAACACCAGTTACTGTACCACAACCGGTTTAAACCAGTTTGAACTAGTTTAAACCACTTTGAACCGGTGTGTTTGTCCTACAGAGTATCCCAGCAGTGTGAGTGTGTGGACTCTGCGTCTGCTGCCGGCTCTGTGTGGAGCTCTCTGTGTTCCTCTGGTTTACCTGCTGACTCTGGAGCTCAAGTTCTGTCACCTGTCGGCTCTGGGAGCTTCAGCTCTGCTGCTGCTGGGTGAGTCAACAATAAACCACACGATAAACATCACGATAAACATCACGATAAACATCACGATAAACATCACGATAAACAACACGATAAACAACACGATAAACAACACGATAAACAACACGATAAACATCACCATAAACATCACCATAAACATCACCATAAACAACATGATAAACATCACCATAAACAACACCATAAACAACACCATAAACATCACCATAAACAACACCATAAACAACACCATAAACATCACCATAAACATCACCATAAACAACACCATAAACAACACCATAAACATCACCATAAACAACACCATAAACAACACCATAAACAACACCATAAACAACACCATAACCATCACCATAAACAACACCATAAACATCACCATAAACAACACGATAAACAACACCATAAACATCACCATAAACAACACCATAAACAACACCATAACATCACCATAAACAACACCATAAACATCACCATAAACAACACGATAAACAACACCATAAACATCACCATAAACAACACGATAAACAACACCATAAACATCACCATAAACAACACCATAAACAACACCATAAACAACACCATAACCATCACCATAAACAACACCATAAACATCACCATAAACATCACCATAAACATCACCATAAACAACACCATAAACATCACCATAAACAACACCATAAACAACACCATAAACAACACCATAAACAACACCATAAACATCACCATAAACATCACCATAAACAACACCATAAACAACACCATAAACAACACCATAAACATCACCATAAACAACACCATAAACATCACCATAAACATCACCATAAACAACACCATAAACATCACCATAAACAACACCATAAACATCACCATAAACATCACCATAAACAACACCATAAACCACACCATAAACCACACCATAAACAACACCATAAACATCACCATAAACAACACCATAAACAACACCATAAACAACACCATAAACAACACCATAAACATCACCATAAACATCACCATAAACAACACCATAAACAACACCATAAACAACACCATAAACAACACCATAAACAACACCATAAACATCACCATAAACATCACCATAAACAACACCATAAACAACACCATAAACATCACCATAAACAACACCATAAACATCACCATAAACAACACCATAAACATCACCATAAACAGCACCATAAACAACACCATAAACATCACCATAAACCACACCATAAACCACACCATAAACCACACCATAAATATCACCATAAACAACACGATAAACATCACCATAAACCACACAATAAACCACACCATAAAAATCACCATAAAAATCACCATAAACAACACGATAAACAACACGATAAACATCACGATAAACATCACGATAAACCACACCATAAACCACACCATAAACCACACCATAAACCACACCATAAACCACACCATAAACAACACCATAAACATCACCATAAAAATCACGATAAACCACACGACAAACTTTACACGACAAACTTCACACAATAAACTTCACACGATAAACCACACGATAAACAACACAACAAACAACACAACAAACACAACAAACAACACAACAAACAACACAATAAACCACACAACAAACATGTGTTCAGGGTCTAACTGACTGCGGTGCGTTCAGGGACTGACGTGACTGCGGTGCGTTCAGGGACTGACGTGACTGCGGCGCGTTCAGGGACTGAAGTGTAATGTTGTTTTCCAGAGAACTCTCTGATCGTCCAATCCCGGTTCATGTTACTGGAGTCTCTCCTCATCTTCTTCGTCCTATTGGCCGTCTTCTCCTACCTGAGGTTCCACAACGATCCTCACAGGTGAGACTCACCTTCAGCTGACTGACCTCTGACATTGACCTCAGTCATGTGACTCTGTGACCTTTGACCCTCAGCTGGTTCAGATACTGTTGGCTGCTGCTGTCTGGAGCCTCATGTGCTGCCGCTGTGGGGTGAGTCTGTGTGTGTGTGTGTTAATGCATGTATGTGTGTGAGAGTTTGTGTGTGTTAATGTGTGTATTGTGTGTATTTGTTAACAGGGTGAAGTATATGGGTGTGTTCTCCTACCTGATGCTGGTGGGCGTGGCCTCTCTACACACCTGGAACCTGATTGGAGACAGAACTGTCAGTCACGTGAGTCCAGATTCACACAGACAGAAGATCAGTTCATTGATCACTCAGTGTGTTGACTGGTTTCAGCTCATTAGTGATGTCACCGGGTAGTGATGTCACCGGGTGGTGACGTCACCAGGTGGTGACGCGTTTGTGACGCTCCAACATCTGAACATCAAACTTTATAATACAAGACAGTTAAAAGAGTGTGTGTGTGTGTGTGTGTGCAGCTGAGTGTGTGTGTGCAGTGTGTGTGTCGGGTTGTGTGTCTGTTGGTGGTTCCGGTTCTCCTCTATGTATTCTGGTTCTACGTCCATCTGACTCTGCTGCATCGGAGCGGACCACATGACCAACTGATGAGCTCCTCCTTCCAGGCCAGTCTGGAGGTAACACACACACACACACACATATACACACATTAACACACACACACATTAACACACACACACACACACACAGGTCAGAGGACACACACTCGCACCTAACCCGGTGGTAAGTCGGTCAGTAATCCGAGCAGCCTTAGGGAGCTAGTGTCCCACAGAGATGTCGGAACAACACCTTCTGCCTTGTTTCTCACCCCGTAGCTGAGTCGTTAGGATGTAACCCTCACACCCAGTATGAGTAGTGATGTAGAACGTCTATTCTTTACTGTCGCCTATTTTAAGTTTCTCACCATTTTTGACTAACACTGCCGAGTCTTCACCAGGGAACTCACCTGAAGCTCCTCTGGTAGAGTCAGAGTCACAGTCTTTTGTTTGAGTCCCAGACTCTTACAAAGGGTGAGGCTGTGGATTCATTAAAGTTACATCAAACTATTTCAACTCAATGAAAGTCTAAGTGGTGCAAAAGACATCAGTCACTGTAAGCTGTCTTGTGATAGCAGACATGTCTCACAGGGTCTCCTACAGAAGACGAGTAGTCCAGTCTCTCAGGCTGGAGAGGGGGAGGTCCTCTGACAGCAGTGCGGTCTTCTACTCACCTGTAAGGCTGAGTGAGGACTGCAGAGTTCCCTCAGTTATGCTGCTGCTTCTATGCTTGTTAAAGCTGGTACCTCCCTCCATTTCATGGTCACTCTCACAAGAGTGCGCCTGTAAGTAGGTCAAAGGGCGGCATAGTTCTACAAGGATAGAGTGACTCACACAAGGTCTACTTAACGTTACATAAAGTATCTGTGCAGGTTATACCTTTAAATCACTTCTATCAGACAATAAAACATTGATTTAGTGTAAATGTTGTGTCTTTTAAATCAAACAGGTTTTACATACTATACTCTGATGCTCTCATACTTTCTCTACGATCTTCTAACAACACACATATACACATACACACACACACATTTACCACACTAACCCTTACCCTAACCCTAAACAGAAACAGAATAATACAAATATTCAAATGAATACATTCAATACAATAGTTCTTCACATCATATCAAGCAAAAAAAAATTCACTTTAACCTTTTATTTATTGCTTTAAATTAATATTTTACCTGGTCGCACCACCATGACATTTATCAGTTGTGCCACCTGACAATATTAGTAATCACAGCAAATATGCAGACAATTTGCATTTTTTTTTTCAAATACAACAACATGCTTTTAGTCAACAGACTCTTTTTAAGTAAAAGCAGTAAATATTTCATAGTAATCATGATTAACACATAACTGGAACAGGCAAAATCACCGTCGCCTCCGCCTGCGTTTTGCAGCTTCTACCTCATTGTAGCAGCGTTTTGCACACACTCCATACAGGACTTGTTGTCTGCTCCCTGCGTCCTGCTGGTTTTTCTTTACTTGACAGTGGCATCCTTAATAGTTAAACAATATTCATTAATATCATGAAAAATAGTTTGAAAGTGTATAATATCGTTAACTTAACACTGTGAAACTTTTGTAAAAAATTGTAAATAATGTTAGAGCTTTAAATATAATATCATAGAGTAACATTCTCTGCAGTTGCACCACCTGCCTTACTGGTTGCACCACCTGACATTTGCAACTGATTTCAAATTAAACAGGCATCTACTAGGACACGAGCATTAGCTTTTGTTCTTGCTAACAACTTCATACATATACATTTTAAATAGAATAAAGATATTTATGATAAAATAACATTGTTCTAGTTTTACATTGGTTGTACCGCCCTGACATGGAAAGTGAACCACTCTACCTATAAGCTGAAAGTAGCTGTTTTTATCAATATTCAAAAGAGATATGAAAACATTTTCACTCTGCTATAAAGGTCCGTTGAGGTCCTCTTGATGATGCAATAACCTGTTTACTGTTTTCCACTTTCATTTCATAATAAAAGTCCCATCTTTACAGCTGTGCCACCCTGATATTTGAGAACATTCAAATTGCTGGACAAAAGTTTTTAAATTATCGTAACAGCTTAAAACTATTGGCATTTGTAAAAATTTGGTTTATTTGAATCGTTACAACAATAAAAGCATGCCATAGTATTTTATTTTGAATTTATTATCATTTAAATACATTTTTTAATAGTTTTCTTAGTCTGTTCATCTGCTAGGACAGGTGCACCGCCTGACATTTTCAGGGTTTGAGAAGCCAAAACATAAAATAATATATATTATTTGATTGTACTGAAAATGTATCAAAACTGGATCGGTTTTATAGAATGAAATGATATATGTCACGAATTGATACAATTATTTTAAAAGGAAATAGTGGACTCGGACACAAAAATATGCATGTCATGTCATTGACCCATATATGTGTATGTATATATGTGTGTGTATATATATGTGTGTGTGTGTGTGTGTGTGTGTGTGTGTATATATATATATATATATATATATATATATATATATATATATATATATATATATATATATATATATATATATATATATATATATATATATATATATATATATATATATATATATATATATATATATATATATATATATACGTATGTATGTATGTATGTGTATATATACATATATATGACTGATTGATTGTCAGTCTGTTTGTCTGTCTTCAGGGCGGTCTCTCCAGAATCACTCAGGGTCAGCCTCTCGAAGTATCTTACGGCAGTCAGGTGACTTTAAGAAGCTCCGCCTCCCAACCAATCCCCTGCTGGCTCCACTCGCACAAAGCCAACTACCCAATCAGGTGCTGGCAGGTCACACGGACACAGCAGCCAATCAGAAAGCTGCCGGTTCAAGTTTGAATAACAGGACTTCCTGTTTCCCGTTCAGGTATGAAAATGGGCGGGGCAGCTCTCACCAGCAGCAGGTCACCTGTTATCCTTTCAAAGACATCAACAACTGGTGGATCGTCAAAGACCCCGGCAGGTGTGTCACCTGTCTGTCCCCGGGCATGCTGGGATATGTAGTCCCTGTCTAAGCTGTCTGTCTCTCTGTCCCACAGACAGGAGCTCGTGGTCAGCAGTCCTCCTCGACCTGTCCGTCACGGTGACATCATCCAGCTGGTCCATGGAATGACCTCACGCTTCCTCAACAGGTAACCCGCTCACCTCAGTCAGCCAACATTACCCATGAGCCTCAGCTGCAGCTCAGTCACGAGGGAGCGGAGTCAGAGAACAAACAGGAAGTCACAGAAACGGTGAAGTCAGGAAGTCTAACTTTACATATTTATTATTATTATCGTTTTACATAGTGGATGGAAGTCTGTATGTTTCTACAAACACTGATAACGTGTGTGTGTGTGTGTGTGTGTGTGTGTGTGTGTGTGTGTGTGTGTGTGTGTGTGTGTGTGTGTGTGTGTGTGTGTGTGTGTGTGTGTGTGTGTGTGTGTGTGTGTGTGTGTGTGTGTGTGTGTGTGTGTGTGTGTGTGTGTGTAGTCATGATGTAGCAGCTCCCATGAGTCCTCACTCTCAGGAAGTGTCAGGTTACATCGACTTCAACGTCTCCATGGCAGCACAGAACCTGTGGAGAGTGGTGAGCACACATATTATAACATCACGGTACAGTAGATGTGTTGATATCACGGTACAGTAGGTGTGTTGACATCACGGTGCAGTAGGTGGTGTTGACATCACGGTGCAGTAGGTGGTGTTGACATCACGGTGCAGTAGGTGTGTTGACATCACGGTACAGTAGATGTGTTGATATCACGGTACAGTAGGTGTGTTGACATCACGGTGCAGTAGGTGGTGTTGACATCACGGTGCAGTAGGTGGTGTTGACATCACGGTGCAGTAGGTGGTGTTGACATCACGGTGCAGTAGGTGGTGTTGACATCACGGTGCAGTAGGTGGTGTTGACATCACGGTGCAGTAGGTGGTGTTGACATCACGGTGCAGTAGGTGGTGTTGACATCACGGTGCAGTAGGTGTGTTGACATCACGGTGCAGTAGGTGTGTTGACATCACGGTGCAGTAGGTGGTGTTGACATCACGGTGCAGTAGGTGTGTTGACATCACGGTACAGTAGGTGTGTTGACATCACGGTGCAGTAGGTGTGTTGACATCACGGTGCAGTAGGTGGTGTTGACATCACGGTGCAGTAGGTGTGTTGACATCACGGTGCAGTAGGTGTGTTGACATCACGGTGCAGTAGGTGGTGTTGACATCACGGTGCAGTAGGTGTGTTGACATCACGGTGCAGTAGGTGTGTTGACATCACGGTGCAGTAGGTGTGTTGACATCACGGTGCAGTAGGTGGTGTTGACATCACGGTACAGTAGGTGGTGTTGACATCACGGTGCAGTAGGTGGTGTTGACATCCTGTCTCTTTGCAGGACATCTCTAACAGGGAGGCGGAGTCAGAATCCTGGAAGACGATCCAGTCTGAGGTTCGATTGGTTCACGTCAACACCTCAGCTGTCCTCAAGGTACTGACATGAAGTAAACACCTATGACAGAACTGTTTCCTCTGACCATATAAGGCTTGATGACGTGTGTGTGTGTGTGCGTGCAGATGAGCGGTGTGTCTCTTCCAGACTGGGGTTTCCGTCAGTTGGAAGTCATCGCAGAGAAACTGTTTAAAGCTCACAGCAGCAGTTTGGGATGGACCGTCGAGGAGCACCGATATGGAACCAGTACGACCTCTGACCCTAACATCTGTCTGTGTCTCTAGTATTCTCACCCTTTAATGTGTGAATGTCTGTGTACAGGTCAGGAGCAGAAGGAGAGGGAGGCGGAGCTTCATTCTCCGACTCATATTGACGTGGACAGAAAAATGTCATTCTGGGCCAAATTTCTGGAGCTTCAGGTGTGACAGTGAACGCATCATCACGTTATTACCCAATCAGATCGCTGCTTTACTGCTGTGATTGTGTCGTCATGTGAAACCAACACAGTTCATAAGACCGCCGTGATGATGTCATGTTGTGTTGTGATGATGTCATGTTGTGTTGTGATGTGATGATGTCATGTTGTGTTGTGATGATGTCATGTTGTGTTGTCATGACAGTGGAAGATGCTGACGGTGAAACAGGAAGACTCTGAGCACAAATACAGCTCCTCCCCTCTGGAGTGGATCACCATGGAAACCAACATCGCATACTGGCTGCACCCCTCTACCAACGTAACACACACATTCACATACACACATAGACACACACACATAGACACACACACACACAGACACACACATAGACACACACACACATAGACTCACATACACACATGCACACACACAGACACACATAGATACACATACACACACACTCACACACAGACACACATACACACACTCACACATAGACACACGCACACACACACAGAAACACATAGACACACATATACACACATATACACACACACACACAGACACACATAGATACACATACACACACACACACAGACACACATACACACACTCACACATAGACACACGCACACACACAGACACACAGACACACATATACACACACACTCACACACAGACACATATAGTCACACACAGACACACATAGACACACACACACACACATAGACACACACACACACATACACACACACATACACATACACACACATAGACAGACACACACACACATACACACATAGACAGACACACATACACACATAGACAGACACACACACATACACACACACTCACACACAGACACATATAGTCACACACAGACACACATAGACACACACACACACACATAGACACACACACACACATACACACACACATACACATACACACACATAGACAGACACACACACACATACACATACACACATAGACAGACACACATACACACATAGACAGACACACACACACACACATACACACACATAGACAGACACACACACACACACGGACACACACATAGACACACATACACACAGACACACACAGACACAGACACACACAGACACACACAGACACACACATACACACAGACACACGCACACATACACACACATAGACAGACACACCCACACACACGGACACACACATAGACACACATACACACAGACACACACACGGACACAGACACACACACACACACACACACACAGACACACACATAGACACATGCATACACACAGACACACACACGGACACAGACACACACACACACACACACAGACACACACATCAACGCTCACACTCACTCGCTCTCTGTTGTTCTGTGATTGGCTCTCTGTCTCAGGCTCAGATCCATCTGATTGGTAACCCGGTGTCGTGGGGCGTGGCCAACCTCAGCCTGCTGGCCTATCAGCTGCTGGCAGCCGTCTACCTGCTGAGGAGGAGGCGGGGCTTCAAAGACCTCCCTGATGGTACACACACACACACACACATGGACACAATGTATGTTTTCTCCGATTGTGAACCAACATGTAATAATAATAATATCTAATGATGGTGTGTGTGTGTGTGTGTGTGTGTGTGTGTGTGTGTGTGTGTGTGTGTGTGTGTGTGTGTGTGTGTGTGTGTGTGTGTGTGTGTGTGTGTGTGTGTGTGTGTGTGTGTGTGTCTCCAGCTGTGTGGGGTCAGTTTGTGTGTCTCGGCTGTGTGTGTGTTGGTGGTTGGTTGGTGAACTTTGTTCCGTTCCTCCTGATGGAGAAAACTCTCTTCCTGTATCACTACCTGCCGGCTCTCTGCTACCTGCACCTGCTGAGCCCCGCCCTGCTGGAGCACACACACACACACCTGCTCAGGTAACCACACACACAAACACACCCACACACCTGTGTGCCCTCACACACTATCTATTCTGCGTTACTGTCGGTGCATTAGTCAGTAAAGTTGATTTGTGTGTGTGTGTGCGCGCAGCAGAGCGACACACCGCCGTGTGCTGTGTGTGTGCGTGTCGGCCGTCTTGACGTCCGTCTTCCTGTCCTACCAAACCTTCAGCCCTCTGACCTACGGGACACCTGAGCTATCAGCCAATCAACTGCAAGCACTCAAGTGGAGACACTCCTGGGACATCCTGTACCGCCGCCGCTAGACAGACAGGTAGAGAGACAGACAGACAGACAGACAGACAGGCAGAGAGAGAGACAGACAGAGAGAGGGACTTCCTGAAGGTGTTTGTGTGATGTCAGAGATGATGTCATGTTGGAGGAGGAGCTTCAGTCCTCTGAATCAAGAGTCACAATTCAAACAGCACAAGATTCTCCCACAATGCAATGCACAAAGAGAGGAGTGTGACATCACACGCATCACTTCCTGTTTGAAATGTGTATAATTAAGTCTGGTGGAATTAAACACTTTTCATTTTCTAAATCAAAATAAAAGCTTGTTCTTTTATTTTGAAATATGGTTTATTGTGAAGATGATGAAACAAGCTACTGAGCAGCTGTAGACCTGATCCAAGACCAGCAAACTCTGCATGGTGGTCTTTGTTCAGACTGAATCTGATGAAGCAGGAGCAGCTGGTTTGAAGAATCACAAAATAATATAAAGTTTGACTCTGATTGTTGGTTATTATTCATTATTCTTATTTTAAGATGCAGTAAAATACGGTGAATCTGATTCAAACTTTTTAGTTTCTTCTACAAACGCTGACAAACATTTTCTATATTTGTCTTCATGTTTTATTTCTTAATAATATTTTTAAAAACATGGTTACAGGAAGTTTCTGCAGGTTCAATCAGTTAATATATATATAGATAGATAGATGAAGACCAAAATAGAGGCATTCGATGGACACTCTTCATCACTTGAAGATCTCGACTATGCAGATGATCTTTCTCTTCTTTCACATACTCATCGACACATGCAGGAGAAAACATCCCGCCTCAGTGATTTTGGTCAGAAGATTGGCCTGAAGATCAGCAAAAAGAAAACAGAAGTGATGACTCTGAACATTCCCAATCCCTCAGCAATTCAGCTTAACGGAGAAGATCTCCCTAAAACTGACGAGTTCACATATTTGGGCAGCACTGTCAGACACGATGGCACAGATAAAGACATCAAGAACCGTCTTAATAAGGCAAGGAACGCTTTCAAAGTACTGAATAACACATGGAGGTCACAGCAGTACACCATCAAGACCAAACTCAAATGTATCAGAGCTGTGTTTTATCCACCCTATTGCTCTATTATAATAATATATGATATTAATATAAAACCTATTGTACGGTTCTGAATGCTGGAGAATGACACAAGAATATCTCAACAGACTATCAACCTTCCACACCAGAGTTTAAGGAGAATACTTCACATTTTCTGGCCAAACACCATTTCAAATGAAGAACTGTAGGACAAATGCCAACAAGAATGCATGGAGACCATCCTAATGAGAAGAAGATGGAGATGGGACATGTGTTGAGAAAAGACCCTGCTGATATTACAAGAACAGCCTTACATTGGACACCAGAAGGGAAAAGAGAAAGAGGCCGACCAAGAAACACACGGAGAAGAACTGTGGAGAAGGAGATGCAGAGCCTGAACCACTCATGGGGCACCATCCAGAGACTCACCCAGGACAGACAGGAGTGGAAGACTTTTGTTGCTGCCCTACATGCAGGAGGCATAAAGGGAAATGATGATGATGAGATAGATGTATACTTTATTCATCCCCAGGGGGAAATTTGTATGTTACAGCAGCAAGACATATAAAGTAAGCAAAGTACCAGAGTAACCAAAATATTAAGTTCTAAAAAACGCACAATATATACAATAAAATAACAGAGTAGGACAAATTAAATATTAGAATATGGAAGATAAAATAACAAAAATGCACAGTATATACAATGAAATAGAATAGTGTTAAATGAAGTAACTAGGTAAAAAACAGTGCAAACATCAACCACCAGCAAACAACAGTGTAGTCATGTGGAGGATGATCTGTTCAGAGGTGATTTATTATAAAGTGTTATTGCAGGAATGTTCTACTAATAATAATAATAATAATGCATTCTATTTGTAACGCACTTTTCATTAAAAAAATCTCAGAGTGCCACAGAGCCAGTACATAGTTAAACATAGTTAAAACAAACTATAATAAAATAACTAGTAAGCATAAAAAAACAGTGAATGAACAGAAACACAAAAGAAATAACTGACAGTGATTTATGTCAGAAAGGCCTTCCTGAATAGAAAGGTTTTTAAGCCAGTCTTAAAGAGACCAGTGTCTGTGTTGCCCTTAGGTGGTCAGGGAGACTGTTCCATAGGCGTGGATCTGCCGAGCCAAAGGCCCGGTCGCCCATGGTGCGGAGCTTGGTGTTGGGGACCCGGAGGAGCGAGCTGTTTGAAGATCTGAGGGTGCGGGTGGAGATTTGGGGAGTGATGAGTTCTTGTAGGTAGGGAGGTGCGTGTCCATTTATGCATTTATGTGTGAGTAGTAGGACTTTGTAGTCAATCTGGAATGAGACAGGGATCCTGTATCTGGATCAGTCTGTCCCTGCAGGAGGTGGTGGAGAGGGTGGTCCGGGTTATCCAACATGGATAATAGTTTCTTCAGTGTCCTCTCCACCACCTCTTCCAGAATGTCTTGTTCGCAGACAATGATGGAGCCGGCCTTCTTAATATCTGTGTGGAAGTGTTTTAACTATTCAAAGATAAGTCTTAAATATTTCTTCAGATGGATCAAAGTAAAACTAGTAGTTTTTTTCTTATTTAAAGTATTTAAACAGATACTTTGGTAACTTTAAGAGAAAAATGACCGAGCGGAACCAAACAGGAAAGGACCGGAAGTGAAATAGTCGGGAAGAAAATAAAGAGCGGACCCGTTGATGCGCGGTTTGTTTCGTGTGTTTCGTGTTGAGTGTGATTCTCGGTGTAAATATAGTCCCCGTCACCGGCAGAAAACACAACACCGGTCTGTTGACCGGAAACATTAAAACCGGAATTCCGTCTGAACAGTGAAACCTCGAGGAGTAAGTCGTCCTGCCGCACAGCCTGCTGGGTAATATGTTAACGACAGCGCTGCGTTGATTGGAGCTCCGTGGCGCGTGGAGGCAGAAAGTAAAGACACAATAATAAAGACAAAGTAAGGACAAACAGACTTTAATGAAGAAACGGCGATAAGGAGAAGAGACTGAAGCCGCTGACGGTCAGAAAGATTCTAACTATTACTCTTTATGTTAGCATCACAGGCTAGCTGCTGACTGTGTAACTGTAGTAGTACTCTGAATTACTACAGTACTCTGAGTAACTGTATTAGTTGTACTACTGGTACTGCACTACTACACTCAGCAGTACTACTACTACAGTTACTGCAGTGGTACTAATACAGTTACTGTACTACTACTACTACTACATTGACATTAGTAGTAGTACAGTCAATCTAGTAGTAGTAGTACTACTGTCAATTGCTACAGTAGTGCTGTGCTACTATCGTCAGCTGTACTCTTTGTACTCAGCAGTTACTACAGTAGTAGCAGTACTGTACTACCAGGTGTAGTACTACTGTAACAGACTGTCTCATGTTTGTCGTTTTGGTGTTGAAGATGATATGTCCCTTGAGGGTTGCCGTAGAGAAGGGGCAACTCCCGCCTCTGGTCGAAGGGGGGAGACAAAAATAAAAGAGAGTAGCCGTGGGCTGAACAAGATGTCTGGTCTCCCGACTCTAGTTATTACTATGTGATAAGTGCCCTCATACACGAACCCAAGCCGCTCGGTCACATTGGTGGCAGCGGTGGGATCACCTCGCAGACACCTGAGGGGGTCCTCACTCTGCCTCAGGAAACTGTGGACTGAATTCAACCATCTGTCCGTCATTGATGGTTTGTTGTGCAGGACTATACTCTCTCCGGCAGGGGAGAGGCACGTTCAGGTGGTGATCCCTCATCTCTGGTGCCAGAGCTTCTTCAGCAGCTGCATGGGGGCCCAGCTGCTGCACACTTTTCCGCAGAGCGAGTTTGGGAGAAGGCCAGGCAGGCCTACTATTGGCCCTTCATGTTGAGAGACATTAGACAATGGTGTGAACAGTGCAGAGCCTGCCAAACCCGCAGGGCCCCAGTCCCCAGGCAGAGGGCTCCCATGGGAGGGTCCCAGGTTAGTCGCCCTCTACAGCGGGTGGCTGCAGATATCCTCCAGCTGCCGGTAACTTCAAGGGGGAACAGATATATATTGGTGGTGGATGACTATTTCACCAAATTTGTTAACCTGTATGTGCTGCCCAATCAGACTGCTCACACAGTGGCTCGCTGCCTGTTTGATGACTATGTGCTGGTGCATGGGATCCCTGAAGTCCTGCACAGCTACCAAGGCTGACAATTTGAGGCAGAGGTGATTCAGAGCCTCTGCAAGTTGTTAGGTATCAAAAAGACACGCACTACCACCTACAACCCTAAATCAGACGGTATGGTGGAGCGTCATAACCGGACTCTGATTGATCAGCTGGCGAAGATGCTGCTCTCGCATGGAGGTGAATGGGATGATTATGTGAAGCAGGTGGCGTTTGCCTACAACACATCCAGACATGCCAGCACTCATTTTACCCCTTTCTTCCTCATGCACGGACGCGAGGCACGTGTTCCAGCTGATGTTCTGATTTCTAACAGAGTCGAGATTTCTCAGGGCTCTGGAGTCCTGCTCGAGTATGTACCAGCCCTGGTGGGGAGGCTGGAAAAAGCCTTCAGTGCAGCGAGGCTTCATGCTACAGAAGCTCATGAGAGACAGAAACTGTATCACGATGAGGATGTTTGCCATCGTCCTTATGGAGAGGGCGCGTTAGTTTGGCTTAACAACCCGACTGAGAGTCGCACCAAACTGGCGCCTCACTGGAAGGGCCCCTACAGGGTCGAGGGTCAAGAAAGAGAGTAGCCGTGGGCTGAACAAGATGTCTGGTCTCCCGACTCCACTTCTTCCTGTTTGATACGTGCCCTGATACACCAACCCAAGACGCTCGGTCACACTACTGTCAGCTACTACAGTAGTAGTACTTGTAGTACTGTATTTCTACTCTACAGTGTGTCTCGGTTAAAGTACTACTTCGTGTGTCTTCTATTTCATCGGATAAATGTTAAAAACACAAATGTATATTTTCATCACAGTACTTTTTAATCATACAAACGTCTGTCTGTCTCTGTGTGTGTGTGTGTGCGTGTGTGTGTGTGTGTGTGTGCGCGGGTGTGCAGACATGTCTGTCTCTCTGTCTGCAGAGAGAGACAGGGTCCAGCGACAGGTCGAGCAGCTGGAACAGAGTCTGTCTGCAACACACGCTGAACTGGAGCTGCTGAGCAGTGAGACAGGTACCTGTCTGTCTCTATGTGTCTGAATATTAATCGATCTTTTTTAATATAAACCTCCAGAAATGTTTCACAGTGTCAGACGTGACCTTAGTGGTCAAACAACGAGTATTCAGGAGTATTTATACTGATAGTGTTCAGGAGTATTTATACTGATAGTATTCAGGAGTATTTATACTGATAGTATTCAGGAGTATTTATATTGATAGTATTCAGGAGTATTTATACTGATAGTGTTCAGGAGTATTTATATTGATAGTATTCAGGAGTATTTATACTGATAGTATTCAGGAGTATTTATACTGATAGTGTTCAGGAGTATTTATATTGATAGTATTCAGGAGTATTTATACTGATAGTATTCAGGAGTATATATATTGATAGTATTCAGGAGTATTTATACTGATAGTATTCAGGAGTATTTATACTGATAGTGTTCAGGAGTATTTATACTGATAGTGTTCAGGAGTATTTATATTGATAGTATTCAGCAGTATTTATACTGATAGTATTCAGGAGTATTTATATTGATAGTATTCAGGAGTATTTATACTGATAGTGTTCAGGAGTATTTGTACTGATAGTGTTCAGGAGTATTTATACTGATAATATTCAGGAGTATTTATATACTGATAATATTCAGGAGTATTTATATACTGATAGTATTCAGGAGTATTTATATTGATAGTATTCAGGAGTATTTATATTGATAGTATTCAAGAGTATTTATATTGATAGTATTCAAGAGTATTTATATTGATAGTATTCAAGAGTATTTATATTGATAGTATTCAAGAGTATTTATATTGATAGTATTCAAGAGTATTTATATTGATAGTATTCAAGAGTATTTATATTGATAGTATTTAGGAGTATTTATATTGATAGTATTTAGGAGTATTTATATTGATAGTATTTAGGAGTATTTATATTGATAGTATTTAGGAGTATTTATACTGATAGTGTTCAGGAGTATTTAAATTGATAGTATTTAGGAGTATTTATACTGATAGTGTTCAGGAGTATTTATATTGATAGTGTTCAGGAGTATTTATATTGATAGTATTTAGGAATATTTATATTGATAGTATTTTGGAGTATTTATACTGATAGTGTTCAGTAGTATTTAAATTGATCTCTGATCAATAACGTCAAGATCAAACTTTCAATCAATTATCTTATTGCTGTCTGCCTGTCTAATAGTGGTCTTGTGTTTCTGGTCAGATGATGAATCAGATGATGAATCAGATGATGAATCAGATGGGGATGACGCAGATGAGGAGAGACAGGTAACACACAGACATACTCATCAGTTACCATGGCAGTCCTGTCTGTAGTTCTGTCTGTATTATAATATAATATAACACAACATGAGACATTAAACACTGTGTGTGTTCAGTCTGCTGCAGGTCTGTTGGCTCAGAGAGAAAAGATCCAGAATGAGATCCAGAACCTGGAGGAAGTCCTGGGACAACATAGTCCTGTCAGTGTGTCAGGTATCTGTCTGTCTCTACTGTGTCAGGTACCTGTCTGTCTCCATTAAAGGTGAGACACATCATGTATTCATGTCTGTTCTTGTTCTAATCAGATAATGACGACGACAGCAGCAGCAGCAGTGAGGAGGTCAGTGATATCTTCACATCAGCTACAGACAGACGGGTCAATGTTATACTAACTGTGTCTGTACCTGTCTGTCTGTGTTCAGAGTGAGCTGGCTCTGTCTCCGTCAGCAGACTCGTGTCTTCAGATGAACCTCGTCTACCAGCAGGTGGTTCAAGAAACGCTGGACCAGCTGGAGACACTACTGACACACAACCAGAGACAGCAGGTCAGTACTGACAATCAACCACAGACAGCAGGTCAGTATTGACAGTCAGCTTCAGACACTAAGTCAGTTATGGCAGTTAGCTACAGACACCAGGTCAGTATTGACAGTTAGCTACAGACACCAGGTCAGTATTGACAGTCAGCTACAGACACTAAGTCAGTAATGGCAGTTAGCTACAGACACCGGGTCAGTATTGACAGTTAGCTACAGACACCGGGTCAGTATTGACAGTTAGCTACAGACACCAGGTCAGTAGTGGCAGTTAGCTACAGACACCGGGTCAGTATTGACAGTCAGCTACAGACCCCGGGTCAGTATTGACAGTTAGCTACAGACACCGGGTCAGTATTGACAGTCAGCTACAGACACCGGGTCAGTATTGACAGTCAGCTACAGACACCGGGTCAGTATTGGCAGTTAGCTACAGACACCAGGTCAGTATTGACAGTCTTCACATCGCCAAGATCCGTTATCACATCATGATGACTTCCTATACGAGCGCTATCCATTCTGCCCACAAGGAATCATTTATTTACAGACCTTCTGGAGCATACATTGAACACCACACGCTGCAGCCGAGCATTGACTCTCACACACTGGATGCAGCCTTGAGCTGTTCTGCGAGTGGTACATTGTTGTACAGTGTCGGCGATGCGGAGAACATGGGGAAAGCTGCTGCATGCCGTGCTGTTGGTAAAGTTTATTTGGCGCTTAATAAAGTTATGGATGTGTTCATTACATCACCATGGCACATATTGTACTGACTCAGCATTCTGAGTAATGTGTGTGTGTTAGTGTTTACTTGCTCCCATGTCCTCTTGATGGCTGCGTTGCATACATGAGGGTTAAAGCACTCATAATGATATGACAGTGTTATTAGTACACCAGCATATCATTACTGTAGAACATGATGAAGGTGGACTCATGATAAGAATAGAGAGAATCACACTATTTATCTTCACTGCTTCAGTTGATTGAATGTCTGATGATGAATAATACACACACACACACTGATCCGCCCACACACAGACTCACACACACAGATTCACACACACAGATTCAAACTGCTAGTTCTATATGGTAATCTACACATACATGTATATACACATATATAGTACATGATACATGAGGGCATACAGTACATATATCCTCATATTAATGAGTATCAGTTAGATGCTCTTTGGGCTTGTTTTTATCTTATTCTGAAAGAGTTGAGATCATTATTGTCGCTATAGATCTCATTGGATGATGCATTCATGAAGCCTACTGCCAGCAGCTCATTTAAAGACATATCATCTGATTGATTGGGGTGATGAGTCATTAAAATGAGCCGATACATTTACAACACTTACGCATTTAACTTGTCTGTGATATTTTGCGTGCTTCTTGTCTAGCCCTCACAGCGGTGGAGGTGTTATATTTAGCCGTGATTATGGTCTTGAATTCCTCATATGCGTTCATGATCATCTCCTGCTCGTCAGCGGAGTAAAAAGAGGCTCTTTCTTTGACTTTATTTAACATTGTACTGTTAGAAAATCATGGTTTCGGTGATCGACGCTTCCCCCTTTTGAAGTAGGACGGGCACGCGCAATTATCCTGATCCTGATCGTCTGGTTCCAATTAACGAGACTGTTTGAGAGGATCAGCCTTGGAGAAACCAGATAGCCTGACATCAATCATCTCGTTAATTTAAGCTGCTAACAGGACATTTGATCGACTTAGCTGAACCACGTACGAGGAACGGGGCCCAGGTCAGTACAACATTAATACATTATGTTTCTCTATGTAGAAGGAGCTTGTGTCTCAGCTGTCTGGACCAATCAAAGAGTCCACCAGGGAACGGCCCGCCCACCCCTCCTGCCAGCAGCCAATCAACATGTACCTGGGCCGCTTCCTCAAACCATACTTCAAGGACAAACTGACAGGACTGGTAAGACAGACAGAGACATAAACACAGTCTGAGTGTTGACAGCAGACCAATGAGACGCTCTGTTTGTCCGTCCCCAGGGTCCTCCAGCCAATCAGGAGACGAAGGAGAAGGCCAGCAGGATGACTGGTTGTCTGGACGACAAGAAAATGAAAGTGAAACGATGTAAGAATTAATAAAACAAACAAAACATGACTTTATACATCAAAGAGGAAATCAGAATTCATCCGAAGCATGAACATGAACAGACAGAGCAGAGTGACTGACACAGTATATGTGTATGCAGGTGTTTATATATATATATATATTATATATATACTAGTGCTGGGCATTAATTAACGCAGACAATTATTTTATTGCGCGTTAACGCAGTTTTTAAAATTATTATTAAGCGGACATTTTTAACACAAGAACCGGCAGCGAGCGGTGAACAGCTGTTTGTGTGGCGTCTCTTCCGTCTCTTCCTGTTTCCTTCACCTACATTCCCCTGGGTCCTAAGTCCCTCCATGTACAGCTTCTTCTTACCCTCTATGTACCAACGTACATTTATAACAAATACCACACATATTACGGTAATCAGCGTTGCACATGTGTCTGACCACAATACCAAGAAAAGCAAAAAAGAAATGAGTTTTTTAAGTCTTTTGTTTGTAATATGTATAATAAGCATCATTTAGTTATTACTACTGAGAATTTAACAAACATAAAAACATGACGTAGATAGGTTTGCAGTTCTCAAGAAGTATATTTAAATATCATCTCTTACACACATGAAGATAAAGTTATGAACACCGGCTGAATATCTATGATCAGAATCATTATAACTGTGTTATAACTGCTGCTGTGTAAAGGGAACACTGCTGCTAACAAGAACCTGATGTGTTTAAAGTGTTTAAACCAAATGTTATTGACCTTTAGTTCATATAGCAGTACTTTCAAAATAAAAGTGCACAATACACTACTTTTGAATTCATTATTGAACTTTGCCATAACAATGAGATTAATCGCGATTAAACATTGTAATCTTTGCCCAGCACTAATATATATATATATATATATATATATATATATATATGTGTGTATATATATATATATATATATATATATGTGTGTATATATATATATATATATATATATATGTGTATATATATATGTATATATATATATATATGTATATATATATATGTGTATATATATATGTATATATATATATATATATATATATATATATATATATATATATATACACACATGTATGCATGTATACCGAGTACACATATTTACTGTTGTGCTCTAAATAGATTCATGGCTTCAACTATTAAATGCTACTTCCATTTCATTTACTTTCAATGTGAACTTTCTATGTCTGTCTCTCTTTGCCTGTCTGTGTGTCTGTGTCTTCAGGGGAGACCTGGCAGAAGACTCTGTTGATCCACTCAGTTACCAGAGACAGTCTGAGGAGACTCATCCAACCTAAACTCTCCAAGTAACATCCCTTTATTATTATTCAACACCTCGACACCACGACACCACGGCACCACAACATCTCAACAACTCAACACCACCTCAACATTACATGTCTGTCTCACTTCACACCAACAGGACGTTGTAGCTGTCAGAGTATTTGATGGACAGTAAACCTGTAGTTTGTGTTTCTAATGACCCGTCTCTCTCTCAGGGTGGACTACCTGAGCCAGAAGCTGTCCAGAGCAGCAGAGACAGACAAGCAGCAGCTCAGACAGCAGATGGACAGTCTGGAGAGAGACATCGAATTGTTCAGGTATGCGTCAATGACTAGCATTAGCCCGTCCTTAGCTAGCGTTAGCAGGTTTATTCTACGATAGCTACTGAAAGTATTCTGGATCTATGCTAATGATTGTAGCGGTGAATAAAGAGGAACATTAGCTTCAGCTCAGGACTTGATGTAAACATTAATGTAAACATTAAAGACGTTCACATCCTGATGTTTGACCTCTGTTTAATTTGAGACTGTCTCTAATTGGTCAGAGCGAAGAAGGACAACGAGCTGGTTGGTGATCGATTCGATGAACATGATTGGCAGAAAATCTCTAATATTGATGTAAGTCGAAAAATCAACCAATCACACGTCTGATTGTAGAAACACTAGACTGACTTCTGATAACTGCTCTTTCCTCTCTCTCTCTCTCTCTCTCTCTCTCTCTCTGTGTCTCTCTCTTTGTCTGTCTCTCTCTCTTTCTCTCCTCCCCCTATCCTCTCCTCCTCCCCAGTTTGAAGGAACGAGGGAGGCGGAGGACCTTCTTAGTTTCTGGCAGAACTTCCTCCACCCGTCCATCAGTAAGCTGAAGTGGAGTAAAGAGGAGGTTCATCAGCTGAAGGAGATCAGCAGGAGACACGAACAGAGACACTGGGAGACCATCGCTGCAGAGCTGGGGGTCTGTCTGTCTGACTTGTCTCTCTCTGACCTGTCTCTCTGTCTCTGACCTGTCTGTCTCTCTCTGACCTGTCTCTCTCTCTCACCTGTCTGTCTCTCAGACGGGGAGGACAGCCTTCCTGTGTCTCCAGACGTTCCAGCGGTTCGTGTCAGACTCGTTGAAACATGGCGGTTGGACTCCGGATGAAGACGCTCTGCTCAGAGAGCTCGTGGACAAGATGAGGATCGGAAACTTCATCCCCTACACGCAGAGTAATGACATCACATGGTGACATCACACGGTGACATCACAGTGTGTGTGTGTTCCTCTAACAGCCACCTGTCTCACTCTACCTGTCTGTCTCTCAGTGAGTTACTTCATGGAAGGTCGAGACCCGGCTCAGCTGATCTACAGGTGGAACCAGGTTTTGGACCCGAGTCTGAAGAAAGGGTTTTGGACCAAAGAGGAGGACCAGGTAGGCAGGGGGAGGGGCTTAGACAGGACACACCTGGTCGTTATAGCGTCTGATGTTTTTTTTTACCCATTACTGGGCAAAAAACAAGTCTCTTGGTAGATAGCTAACTCTCTCTGTCCTCCTCTCTGTCTGTTCTCCTGTCTGTCTGTCTCTCTCTGTCGTCCTGTCTGTCTGTACTCTTGCCTGTCTTTCAGCTGCTGCTGCATGCTGTGTCTCGTTTTGGAGAGAAGGACTGGTGGAAGATCCGGTTTGAGGTTCCTGGACGCACTGACTCCGGCTGCAGAGACAGGTGAGAGCTGATTGGACAACAGAAGGTGTGTGTCCTTAGGTGTGTACAGACAGGAAGTGACCCGTGTGTGTGTGTACACAGGTACTACGACTGTCTCAAGGCGGAGACAAAGAGAGGACCGTTTGACCAACAGGAGAAACAGCTGCTGCTGCTGCTGGTGGAGAAACATGGAGTCGGTGAGTAGTCAGAGAGAGCTGAGGCTCATGGGTAATGTAGTGTTGTCAAGTTCCATTTGATAACTGATGTTGACTGAAGAGAGAAGAGAGATCATAGTGATTGGTTTAACTTTCATATCTGATCAATAATGTAAACACTCAGTCTTGACCTTCAGTATTGGACTACGAGTGGTAGTAGTAGTAATAGCAGTAGTAGTTATAGTAGTAGTAATAGCAGTAGTAGTTATAGTAGTAGTAATAGCAGTAGTAGTTATAGTAGTAGTAGTAGTTATATTCGTAGTAGTATAGTAGTAGTAGTAGTATAGTAGTAATAATAGTAGTAGTTATAATAGTAGTAGTAGTAGTATAGTAGTAGTAGTTATAGTAGTAGTAGTAGTAATAGTAGTAGTAGTAGTAATAGTTTTAGTAGTAGTAGTAGTTATAGTAGTAGTAGTTATAGTAGTAGTAGTAGTAGTAGTAGTAGTATAGTAGTAGTAGTTATAGTAGTAGTAGTAGTATAGTAGTAGTAGTTATAGTTGTAGTAGTAGTAGTAGCAGTAGTAGTGGTAGTTATAGTACTAGTGGTAGTAAGTCAGATACTACATATATATATGTGCATATATATCTGTATTAGCCAATAATTAATTCAATAATCAACTCTGTGTGTGTGTGTGTGTGTGTGTGTGTGTGTGTGTGTGTGTGTGTGTGTGTGTGTGTGTGTGTGTCAGGTCGTTGGGCGAAGATCGCTGCAGAGATTCCTCTTCGTTACGACGCTCAGTGTCTGAGAGAGTGGAGGAAACTGAGCAAACCAGCACTACCTCCTCGGGTACACTCACCTGGTCTCAATAGTATCAATCATATGACATATAATTAGTGCTGGGCAAGTTATCGCGTTAACGCATTAATTAATTAACGGCGACAATTATTTTATCGTGCGTTAACGCAGTTTTTAAAATTTATTATTAAGCGGACATTTTTAACACAAGAACCGGCAGCGAGCGGTGAACAGCTGTTTGTGTGGCGTCACTTCCTGCTGCTGCTGCTGCCCACGGTAATCAGCGTTGCATATGTGTCTGACCGAAATACCAAAAAAAGCAAAAAAGAAATGATTCATTTAAATTATGTTTTTAGAGTTCTTAAAGTGTTTTGTTTGTAATATGTATAATAAGCATCATTTAGTTATCACTACTGAGAATTTAACAAACATAAAAACATGACGTAGATAGGTTTGCAGTTCTCAAGAAGTATATCTAAATATCATCTCTTACACACATGAAGATAAAGTTATGAACACCGGCTGAATATCTATGATCAGAATCATTATAACTGTGTTATAACTGCTACTGTGTAAAGGGAACACTGCTGCTAACAAGAACCTGATGTGTTTAAAGTGTTTAAACCAAATGTTATTGACCTTTAGTTCATATAGCAGCACTTTCAAAATAAAAGTGCACAAAACACTACTTTCCGCCTGTAGAGACTCGTCCTGACGGGAACGCGCAGCTTTGGCCTCGAGCTGAATCTATTTGAGGGCGCTGATTGGCTAAATTGTATGTCACACATTTATATCTTTAATCAGCAATTGGCTAAACTGCTTCATAGACCCGCCTCCTGTGGGCAGATTCTCCAGAGCTGCTGAGACGAGCAGACAGGCGGAGAGGACGTGCAGGAAAAGCATATATTTACTGCAGATATCATATTTCACACATATTACTGGGTGATTCCATATTTCAAAAACACAAATATTGACAATTTGTATAGTTTATTATCATTTATTTTATTTTATTTGTTGTGGCTCAAGGTGGGCCTCTATTGACCAGCCGCCACTGTATATATATATTATATATATATATATACATATATATAATATAATAAAATAATTGTTACTGCTGACCTGAGGTCATGTGACTTTAACTCGTTCTCTGTCAACAGAAAGGTAAAACCACTAGAAAGAGGTCTAGAGGACGGAAGAAGAAGAAGAAGCAGCTGACTCGTCCGGCCAAGAAGAGGCTCAGGAGACTAATGGTGACCATGAAGGAGGAGGAGAGCAGCGAGGAGGAGAGCAGCGAGGAGGAGGAGATGGTGGTGGAGTACATGGACAGTGATGAAGAGGAGAAGATGAAGATAAAGGAGGAGGGAGTGGAAGTGGAGAGTCTTCAGGAGAAAGAGGAGGAGTACATCTTCCCCCCCATGCAGGAGTGGATTCCAGCAGAGAAAGCCCAATGGTTCACCTTCCTGAACTTTCGACCGGTGGAGTTACCTTCCTCCGGAGTTGGCCACAACCAGGTTCCCGTCCGGTCCACCATCCTGGGCCAGTTCGGACGCTCCGTGATCCTCGGACCGGCTCCCACAGAGCTGCGGTGGGCGGAGCGCCACGGCACCAGCACCGTGATGATGGTGTCACCCGACCAGCTCCGAGCACACCTGCACCGCCAGGCAGAGAAGTTCAGCAACCGGATCTCCGGCCCCCCGAGGAAGATCCAGACCGACAAGCAGAACCCCCTGGGCAGGTGGACGGACCCGGCGCTGTGCTACGAGCTGCAGGCCGCGGTGACGCCGTGGATTGGCAACGTGCTGATCCCGCAGAAAAACAGAGCGACGTCAGCTGACGCCCTGAGGGAGCGAGGAGAGACCGCCGGGCTCCTCTCGACCCCGGTCTTCCTGCTCCTCCTCCAGACCATGAACGTGGACGCCGTAGGCTGCAAGGAGATGATAGAGCAGAGGAAGAACAGCGTGGTGGTACTCGCGCCTCCTGCTCCAAGTCACACCATCTTCAACCCCAACACCGTTGCGGGAATGCTGCAGCAGAGGAGAGTCATGAAAGAGGAGCAGCAGCACAAACTGCAACAACAAAAGAAACAGAAACTCCTGCTACTGCAGCGACCTCCTCCTCGTCAGAACCGCCCCGGCATTCTTCTCCAGATGCCTCCTAACAAGCATCCTTGGATGTCTTCTGTGTCCTTTCCTCAGGCTGTCTTCATTCCTCATCCTGTCATGAACACTTCCCCTCCAGCTCCCCACAGACCTCCTCCTGTGGGCGTCCTCACCTCTCTGTTACCTGCACATCCTGCTCCTCATAGTGTCCCTACTGCCTCTGTGGTCCCGGTGCCCCTGAACGCCACGTTGTCCACCTGCTCTGCCGCTTTCCGCCAACAACCTGTACCTTTGACTCAGACCCTGATGGTTGCTTTGCCCCGGTCCCCTGACCAACATGGTTCTGTTGGTTCTACCCCCCCGAGTCAGCACCTTGTTCCCTCGGCCAGGTCCACCAATTCTGGTCCTGCCCCCAGTCCATTAAGCCTCATCTCAAGCTCCCCCAAAGGGAGGGGACAAAAGGTGGCAGAGGATAAGAGTGGGGTGGTTATGGGCGGGACAGATAACGGTGTGGGTGGGGCATACACCCGTGTGGGCGGGGCATGTGTCAGTGTGATCAGAGAGACAGAAGAAGGAAGGAGGATTCGGAAGCCGAGTCCAAAGGCCAAAGCTCTGCAGGAAGCCACTGAAGCCAAGGTAGCCTCACTATGAATCATAGCTCTCTCAGACCTGCTGGGGGACCTTTGATGGTTCTTGGAAGACCACTTCAGTACACTTAGCTGTTTTTGATTTGTTTTTAAACTTGTCTTAAACTCTTAATATGATGTCGGTCTGTCTCTGGTTCCTTTCAGGCTGCAGAAAAGAAGAAAGTTGCTTCATCGCCACGAAAGAGAACGCAGATCCAGACCGTCTTCCCTGTTCCTCCTCAGACCGTCTTCCCTGTTCCTCCTCAGACCGCCATCCCTGTTCCTCCTCAGCAGGTCTACACTACCCCCATCCAGCTGGTACCTCAGACTCCTCCCTCCTCCGTGACCACATTCCCAACTGCTCCTCGAGAACATCCTCCTGCTGAGGTTGTCCCCTCTGCTCTGAGTTTAGCCCCGCCCCCCTCCATACCGACCTATCAGCACCTTCCATCCTCTAATTCAAGCCTACTTGCTCCTTTCCTCCACGATCATGGCTACACCTTTTTTAATCTGCGCCCCAGGCCGACCCCTGACTCCACCCCCAACAAGCCTCCCAAAGCCCTGCCCAGCAGGAGGAAACGGGGGAAGGGGGAGGAGCAGCCAAGCGTGTCGAGCAGTCGGGAAGACCAATGTATAGGTGGGACAGGTGAGGCGGTGGACGGGGCAGGTCCAGGTGTAATCCAAAAAGGAAAGAGGGTTCGGAACCTGACTCAGAAGGCCAGAGCTCAACAGGCAGCAACTCAGGCGAAGGTGTGTGTGTGTGTGTGTGTGTGTGTGTGTGTGTGTGTGTGTGTGTGTGTGTGTGTGTGTGTGTGTGTGTGTGTGTGTGTGTGTGTTAACATGTGATGATCAGTGATTTACCAACATGTGCAAAGATTTAAAGGTTCTCTATACGGAACTATGGAATTTAGTCCGTCTCCTCCTCTGAGTCCGTCTCCTCCTCTGAGTCCGTCTCCTCCTCTGAGTCCGTCTCCTCTTCTGAGTCCGTCTCCTCCTCTGAGTCCGTCTCCTCTAACTCTTACTGTGTTTTGTTGTTTCCAGGCTGAAGCCAAGAAGAAGAGAACTTCTTCTTCTTCTCCTCGTAATAAGCGCTCTCGTACGTCTTGCCTTAAAGAGGAAGTGGTCAAACAGAATCAGCCGATGCCTCAGCTTCCTGGGTTCTGTTTACTTCCTGGTCAGTCGATGTGGGTCATGACTCCTGGTGGGCTGGTCCAGCTGGCACAAGCCCCACCCCAAGGCCTGCAGCTGACGTTGGTACCGAGCGTCCCTCTCCCAGCTCCACCCGGGACTATATCAACCAGTCCCACCGCTTTATCTATCCCCGAACACCCCGCTGTTTTGAACCAGCTCCACCCCATTACATCCATGCCCATCCTGCAACCTGTCTCAAACCCACCTCCCGAGCCTCCCCTCAAAGTCTTCATGCCATATAAGGGCACGGTCAGGGTGGACCCGGCAGCGCCTCCTCCGCTGCACTTTGACCCCTCCCTGATGTTCCTGGAGTCCCAGGAAGCAGTGCGTGATTGGCTGAGTGGTCGGGGAGGAGTGGCGGTACCTGGAACATCAGTGGCTCTTCCCTACCTGCCGCCCTTCGTCAGCAGTCTGAACACGATCAGTGCGCTGCTCCGGGCCAAGAAGGCTCTGACCAAATCATCCCTGAAGCTGCTGTGTCGAGGGTCCGAACCCCAACGCCACCCAGCCAAACCCAGACCAGACAGCAGCAGCGAGATGCTTTGCAGTCAGCCTCCAGACCTGCCAGACTCCACCTCTGACCTTGGACCACCGCAGGACACACCAGGTACCACACCTGACAAACCAGGTACCACACATGACTCACCAGGTACCACACCTGACTCACCTGGTACCACACCTGACTCACCTGGTACCACACATGACTCACCTGGTACCACACATGAAATACCAGGTACCACACATGACTCACCAGGTACCACACCTGGCTCACCAGGTACCACACATGACTCACCTGGTACCACACCTGACTCACCAGGTACCACACATGACTCACCTGATACCACACCTGACTCACCTGGTACCACACCTGACTCACCAGGTACCACACCTGACTCACATGGTACCACACCTAACTCACCAGGTACCACACCTGACTCACCAGGTACCACACGTGACTCACCAGGTACCACACCTGACTCACCTGGTACCACACCTGACTCACCTGATACCACACCTGACTCACCAGGTACCACACCTGACTCACCAGGTACCACACCTGACTCACCAGGTACCACACCTGACTCACATGGTACCACACCTGACTCACCAGGTACCACACCTGACTCACCAGGTATCACACGTGACTCACCAGGTACCACACCTGACTCACCTGGTACCACACCTGACTCACCAGGTACCACACGTGACTCACCAGGTACCACACGTGACTCACCTGGTACCACACGTGACTCACCAGGTACCACACATGAAACACCAGGTACCACACATGACTCACCTGGTACCACACATGACTCACCAGGTACCACACATGACTCACCTGGTACCACACATGACTCACCTGGTACCACACCTGACTCACCTGGTACCACACCTGACTCACCAGGTACCACACCTGACTCACCAGGTACCACACATGACTCACCAGGTACCACACCTGATTCACCAGGTACCACACATGACTCACCTGGTACCACACCTGATTCACCAGGTACCACACATGACTCACCAGGTACCACACCTGACTCACCTGGTACCACACCTGACTCACCAGGTACCACACCTGACTCACCAGGTACCACACCTGATTCACCAGGTACGACACATGACTCACCAGGTACCACACCTGATTCACCAGGTACCACACATGACTCACCTGGTACCACACCTGATTCACCAGGTACCACACATGACTCACCAGGTACCACACCTGACTCACCTGGTACCACACCTGACTCACCAGGTACCACACCTGACTCACCTGGTGCCACACGTGACTCACCAGGTACCACACGTGACTCACCAGGTACCACACGTGGCTCACCAGGTACCACACCTGACTCACCTGGTACCACACCTGACTCACCTGGTACCACACCTGACTCACCAGGTACCACACCTGACTCACCTGGTGCCACACGTGACTCACCAGGTACCACACGTGACTCACCAGGTACCACACCTGACTCACCAGGTACCACACCTGACTCACCTGGTACCACACCTGACTCACCAGGTACCACACCTGACTCACCTGGTGCCACACGTGACTCACCAGGTACCACACGTGACTCACCAGGTACCACACGTGACTCACCAGGTACCACACGTGACTCACCTGGTACCACACGTGACTCACCAGGTACCACACATGAAACACCAGGTACCACACATGACTCACCTGGTACCACACATGACTCACCAGGTACCACACATGACTCACCTGGTACCACACATGACTCACCTGGTACCACACCTGACTCACCTGGTACCACACCTGACTCACCAGGTACCACACCTGACTCACCAGGTACCACACATGACTCACCAGGTACCACACCTGATTCACCAGGTACCACACATGACTCACCTGGTACCACACCTGATTCACCAGGTACCACACCTGACTCACCTGGTACCACACCTGACTCACCAGGTACCACACCTGACTCACCAGGTACCACACCTGACTCACCAGGTACGACACATGACTCACCAGGTACCACACCTGACTCACCTGGTACCACACCTGACTCACCAGGTACCACACCTGACTCACCAGGTACCACACCTGACTCACCAGGTACGACACATGACTCACCTGGTACCACACCTGATTCACCAGGTACCACACATGACTCACCTGGTACCACACCTGACTCACCAGGTACCACACCTGACTCACCAGGTACCACACCTGACTCACCAGGTACCACACCTGACTCACCAGGTACGACACATGACTCACCTGGTACCACACCTGACTCACCAGGTACCACACCTGACTCACCAGGTACCACACCTGACTCACCAGGTACGACACATGACTCACCTGGTACCACACCTGATTCACCAGGTACCACACATGACTCACCAGGTACCACACCTGATTCACCAGGTACCACACATGATTCACCAGGTACCACACCTGACTCACCAGGTACCACACCTGACTCACCTGGTACCACACCTGACTCACCAGGTACCACACCTGACTCACCTGGTGCCACACGTGACTCACCAGGTACCACACGTGACTCACCAGGTACCACACGTGGCTCACCAGGTACCTCACCTGGTACCACACCTGACTCACCAGGTACCACACCTGACTCACCTGGTGCCACACGTGACTCACCAGGTACCACACGTGACTCACCAGGTACCACACATGACTCACCAGGTACCACACCTGACTCACCTGGTACCACACCTGACTCACCAGGTACCACACCTGACTCACCTGGTGCCACACGTGACTCACCAGGTACCACACGTGACTCACCAGGTACCACACGTGACTCACCAGGTACCACACGTGACTCACCAGGTACCACACGTGACTCACCAGGTACCACACGTGACTCACCAGGTACCACACGTGACTCACTCTCTCATATTTCCGCTGGCTTTCAAACACAGCTGAAGGGAACTCTGTCTCTGTGTTGCTGCTGACTCTGCTGGCATCTGTCTGACTGTCTGTGGGAGTGGGGGGGGTAAACAATGCTTCATTTACTTGCATAGTGAGTTTGATATTTTCACTTCATATTTTATCTTAATTCATGGAATAATTATTTTTCGTTTACTAAAAAATAAAAAGAATTAGCTCAAGATCCACCCTCAGGCTCCACCAGCATGGAGCCATTTTGCATCAATTGTGTTTCATTTAGTACACTTCTGTGTGCATTGTGACCTCATGATCATATAGACTTGTCCTCAAACTAGGCTAAGGCTACTCGTGTTAGGCTGTATATGGGAGATTCGGGGTGTTCATGTTTATAATAACATTTGCTTACCTGTCGTTCTTTGAAAAGTTGGTGGTGTCTGTCGTTAAGGTGCCATGTTAGACGTGTTGCCTCTCTTTGTCTGTGTGGCTTTGAAACACTTTTTGCAGACGGGTCTCTGTAGGTCAGTGGGCTTTCCTTCACTGTCTGCAATATAGCCAAAGTACTTCCAGATGATACTTCTGGCATCTTGTTTTTCAACAAGCCGAGGACGGTCGGCAAAAGCTCCTGCACTTAATGCCATGTCTCCCCTGTGATCACTCGCTGTGAGTGAGCGCTGCCTGTTGCTGTGTGAGCGCTGGGTAGCCCCGCCCCCTTGCAGTCAATGCCTGCAGGCTGCATGACAGGGAGCGGAGCAGCGAGTGCGCTCTGATCGCGCTATTTTAATAAAGTATCGATACTAAAAATATGCAAAATCGTATTGTTTTTAACGTACAGGTACCGCGGTACCTTTTTAGTATCGATACACCGTGCAACCCTACGCGTGACTCACCAGGCACCACGCCTGACTCACCAGGCACCACGCCTGACGCACCACGCCTGACTCACCAGGCACCACGCCTGACTCACCAGGCACCACGCCTGACTCACCAGGCACCACGCGTGACTCACACACCACGCGTGACTCACCAGGTATCTTGTCAATACGTGTCAGTACTCATCCCGTTATGTGATTGTTTGTTTGTTTGTTGCAGCTCCCTCCGTCAACCCTGACCTGCAAGAGGAGGAGGAGGCGGAGCTTGTGGTGGTGATACGTCAGCTGGTGGCGGAGCGTTTCTCAAGTAACCCCGCCTACCAGCTGCTGAAGGCCCGCTTCCTGTCCAGCTTCACTGTCCCCGCCCTCCTGGCCACCGTGCAGCCAATCAGAGAGAAGGGCGTGACCGGACCAGCCAATGAGGAGGAGGAGGAGGAAAGGGAGGAGGAGCAGCTAAAGAAGATCGAAGAGAGAGCCAGACAGAGGAGAGCCGAGGTGAGTTCATCGGTGACATCACCAAAATACTGAGATGAAAATGTCTTCAATAAGATATTGTTACGACTGACTCGGAAGTCGCAACATAAGGAGGGACACAACACCAAGTTATATTCAAAACCCAAAGGTGACAGTTTATTACAGGACACAGAACACAGAACATGCGTAATGTGCAAATCGAACAGAAGACCAGGGTCTGGTGCCGGGCAGATGAGAGAGAGCGAGGGCGGAGCAAGGAGGCACTTATATAGGTGAAACCCACACCGTCATCCAGGTGCCCTCAGTCAGTCATCAGGGAGCTGCACCTAGAACTCAAAGACATCGAATACACACATATGCACACACACCCACGCACAACCATTCACAGCAGGACATAGAATTATACGTAACAATATGAAAGATGATGAAACAACTTGTATATTGTTTCCTCTCCAGAGGTCTTTGCTGCTGTGTGACGGGTCTGGAGCTCCAGCCAATCACTTCTCAGGAATCACCAGCGCCACACCTGCAGCGTCTCTGTCCACTTAAACCACAGATACAAACGTTCACACGTTCATGATCCTCGTTACATGTGTTCAAGTTAAAAATAATGAGTTTACAAAAAGAAATACTGTTGTGAGCTCTGTGGTGCGTTCAGGAACCTCGTTCAGGTAAAAGTGGTAAAATTGCACTAAAATATCTTTGTCTCGTTTTATTTTTTTATTCAGCTTCTGTAAAGAAAATGTTCTGTAATTATGAGCTGATTCATTTGTAATAAAGAGAAAAGTTTATGTAAAATGAAGCTGTGTGTGCTCCTATGTGTGTTAGTGAGGACCAGTTATTCTTACACCTGGTCTCTGGGGACCCTGTGGACTGTGAGGACACTGTGGACTGTGGGGACATTACATTACAGTCATTTAGCAGACGCTTTTATCCAAAGAGACTTACAATTCAGACCGTAGGCACAGCTACAGCATTTTTGGGGTTAGGTGTCTTGCTCAAGGACACATCGACATGCGACTAGCGGAGCCAGAGACGGAGATCAAACCGCAGATCCTCTGAAGGACGGCCCTGCACTCCACTTAGCCACAGTCGCCCTATGGACTGTGGGGACACTGTGGTTTCTGGGGACACTGTGGATTGTGGGGACAATGGACTGTGGGGACACTGTGGTTTGTGCGGACACTGTGGATTGTGGGGACCCTGTGGTTTGTGGGGACCCTGTGGATTTTGGGGACCCTGTGGTTTGTGCAGACCCTGTGGATTGTGGGGACCCTGTGGATTGTGGGGACACTAGATTGTGGGGACCCTGTGGTTTGTGGGGACCCTGTGGAGACAATGGACTGTGGGGACACCGTGGACTGTGGGGACCCTGTGGTTTGTGGGGACCCTGTGGACTGTGGAGACCCTGTGGACTGTGGGGACCCTGTGGTTTGTGCAGACCCTGTGGATTGTGGGGACCCTGTGGATTGTGCGGACACTGTGTTGGTAAAACTCGTGATTTTCTTCTCTTCTTCATTGGTTTCACTTCAATTTAGTGAGACGTCCAGGAACCAGTGGTGTGACATCACTTCCTGTTTTCCTCCTCTGACTTCTCTAATCCTTCACTTCCTCTTTCTGTCCAGAAGAACTCAGTTGATATTTTAAACCTGTTTCAGTAATAAATGTATTCTTATTATTATTATTACATGAATGTGTTTATTCTGCTGGTCGTTTAATCTGTAATAATAATCATTGATTATTGATCATCATAATCTACAGATACACTAAACAATACTACCTGCTGGATATGTTAATGAGGTGTAGCTGTGACGTGATTGGTGGATTCAGATAAATGTCAGAGAGGGTGGAGCCAAAAACAGGAAGTGACAGAAACAATTTCTTAAAAAACACAGAAGAAGAGAAAAGGACCCACAGAGAGAGAGAGACAGGTCCTATAGTTTAATCAGACAGACAGTTAAGGTGAGTAAACTCTGTGTGTAGTAGTAGTCAGTATGTACTGTGTGTATGTGTGTACAAATACTCGGTGTGTGTATTAATACTCAGTATGCACGTGCGTGTGTTTATATTAGTATTCTGAGTGTGTACTAACACTGAAGTGTGTACCAATTCTCAGTATGTGTGTATTAATTCTGTGTGTGTGTGTACTAGTACTCAGTGTGTGTACTAGTATTCACAGTGTGTACTAGTATTCACAGGGTGTACTAATACTCAGTGATGGACACCGTGTGTGAGGACGACCTCTGCTGGCTCCAGCTGGATGATTTCAGGATGTTACTCATCAAAACCATCGAACCTTCAAGAATCACTCCGTACCTCAGACAGTGTCAGGTACTCCTGCTCCTCCTCCTCCTCCTCTTGCTCTTGCTCTTCTTCCTCCTCCTCCTGCTTCTCCTCCTCCCCTTGTTAAATCCTCCTGGTGTTGATTGGTTGTCTCTGATCAGGTGGTCAATGCTGAGGATGAGGAGCAGCTCTTTAACGACCCGACCCTCGTCATCAGGAGGAGAAAAGTTGGTAAGAAACAGATGAATGAATGGGAGGTCCTCTCCTGGTCCTCACCCTATCAGGTCCTCTTGAGTCTCCTGGTCCTATCAGGTCCTCTTGAGTCTTCTGGTCCTATCAGGTCCTCTTGAGTCTCCTGGTCCTGGTCCTATCATGTCCTCTCTGAGTCTCCTGGTTCTATCATGTCCTCTCTCAGTCTCCTGGTCCTGGTCCTATCAGGTCCTCTTGTCTGTGTGTCCTAGGAGCCCTGCTGGACATCCTCCAGAGGACGGGGGTGAAAGGCTACACGGCCTTCCTGGAGAGCCTGGAGCTGGATTATCCTCAACTGTACAGCCGCATCACGGGGAAGGAGCCCAACAAGACCTTCAGCATCCTCATCGGTCTGTTCACCTGTCTGTGTGTTCACCTGTCTGTCTGTTCACCTGTCTGTGTGTACACCTGTCTGTGTGTACACCTGTCTGTCTGTACACCTGTCTGTCTGTACACCTGTCTGTCTGTACACCTGTCTGTGTCTTCACCTGTCTGTGTCTTCACCTGTCTGTCTGTTCACCTGTCTGTGTGTACACCTGTCTGTGTGTACACCTGTCTGTCTGTTCACCTGTCTGTCTGTACACCTGTCTGTGTGTTCACCTGTCTGTGTCTTCACCTGTCTGTGTGTACACCTGTCTGTGTGTTCACCTGTCTGTCTGTTCACCTGTCTGTGTCTTAACCTGTCTGTGTGTACACCTGTCTGTGTGTACACCTGTCTGTGTGTACAGCTGTCTGTGTCTTCACCTGTCTGTGTCTTCACCTGTCTGTCTCTTCACCTGTCTGTGTGTTCACCTGTCTGTGTGTTCACCTGTCTGTGTCTTCACCTGTCTGTCTGCTCACCTGTCTGTCTGCTCACCTGTCTGTCTGCTCACCTGTCTGTCTGTTCACCTGTCTGTGTGTTCACCTTTCTGTGTCTTCACCTGTCTGTCTGCTCACCTGTCTGTCTGTTCACCTGTCTGTGTGTTCACCTGTCTGTCTGCTCACCTGTCTGTGTGTTCACCTGTCTGTCTGCTCACCTGTCTGTCTGTACACCTGTCTGCTTACCTGTCTCTCTCTCTGCAGACACAGCAGGTGAATCCGGTCTGACTCAGTTCCTGATGTCGGAGCTCAGTCGCCTCCAGAGGGCGCTGCAGGACGAGAGGAGGCGTCGCCAGCAGGCCTGCTCCGTTGCTAAGGAACAGGTGGGCTGGTTGCTAAGGAAGAGTAAGAACCGTAGACCTCAGGGTTCTGCCGACAGGTGACTCTGTAACGGTTCCGTCTCAGGAGGTGTGGTCTCGACAGCAGCAGCTGAAGGACCGCGAGCTGAGGAAGCTGACTGAGCGCGTGCAGAAGGTTCGAGAGGAGCGAGAGCGTCTGAGCGAGGAGGTGAGGCAGCTCCGAGACCACAACTACAGTCTGATGGCCGACGTCAACACTCTGGGACAAGAGAAGAGCAGCGCCCTGCTGGCCAACAGAGACCTGCAGATAGAGGTCAGCTCACCTCTAACCCCCCCATGGACCACTACACAGAGCTGCAGACTGCTCTGACCACTTCTACTCTTTGTGTGTGTTTGTGTGTCTGCAGGTGGAACGTCTGAAACACAACGTGCAGCGAGCTGAGAGTCAAAGTCGACTACTGAGACGACGAACACTAAGACCGCTGCAGGAGGTAAACCCTCACTTCAACTGCTTCCAGTGCTGACGCTTCTACTGATGCTTCTAGTAACGCTTCTACTGACGCTTCTACTGACGCTTTTACTGACGCTTCTACTGACGCTTCTACTGACGCTTCTACTGACAATTCTACTGACGCCTCTGCTGACGCCTCTGCTGACGCTTCTACTGACGCTTCTACTGACGCTTCTACTGACGCTTCTACTGACGCTTCTAGTGACGCTTCTAGTTATACTTCTACTGACACATCTACTGACACTTCTACTGACACTTCTTCTGACACTTCTACTGACACTTCTAGTTATACTTCTACTGACACTTCTAGTGACGCTTCTTCTGACACTTCTACTGATGCTTCTCGTGATGCTTCTAGTTACACTTCTACTGGCACCTTTACTGACGCTTCCAGTGACGATTCTACTGACACTTCGAGTGACGCTTCTAATGTCTTTCTACTGATACTTCTACTGATGCTTCCAGTGACGATTCTACTGACACTTCGAGTGACGCTTCTAATGTCTTTCTACTGATACTTCTACTGATGCTTCCAGTGACGATTCTACTGACACTTCTACTGACGCTTCTAATGACGATTCTACTGACGATTCTACTGACACTTCTACTGACACTTCTACTGACGATTCTACTGACGATTCTACTGACACTTCTACTGACACTTCTACTGACGATTCTACTGACGATTCTACTGACACTTTTACTGACACTTCTACTGACACTTTTACTGACTCTTTTTCTACCCCCCCGAACGATGTCAGATGTCGTGTTCTCCTTTATTTGTGAGGTCACTCTGATGTTTGATTAAAATGTTAAAATGTGTTTTCAGAGCAGGAGTCTGGCTCCGCCCACCGAGACCTTCTTCCACCCAAACAGAACGGAGCAGAAGGCGGAGAATCAGGGGGAGAAACAGGAAGAGAAAAAAGAGGAGAAACAGGAGGAGAAAAAGGAGGAGAAGCAGAAGGCGACGCAGGAGAAGGAGGGTCCAGCTCCTCTTCAGCTGAACCTCCTCGATACAGTGTTAAGACTGAGGAGACAACTCCACAGAGCAGAGGAGCAGAGAGCCAGGGTGAGGAAGAGGGAAGAGGAGGAAGAGGAGAAGGAGGACGAGGAACTCACAGGATTTGTTTGTTTTCAGAGTCTGGAGGAGAAGGAGGAACTGGAACTGCTGTTCGCTCAGCTGAAGGGAGACGTCAGGATGTACCGTCAACGAAACAAACAAACCCTCAGACAGCTGGAGGAGGTGATCAGAGAGAGAGACAAGGTGAGGAGGAGGTGATCAGAGAGAGAGACAAGGTGAGGAGGAGGTGATCAGAGGGAGAGACGAGGAGAGGAGGAGGTGATCAGAGAGAGACACGGTGAGGAGGAGGAGAGGAGGAGGTGATCAGAGAGAGAGACAAGGTGAGGAGGAGGTGATCAGAGGGAGAGACGAGGTGAGGAGGAGGTGATCAGAGGGAGAGACAAGGAGAGGAGGAGGTAATCAGAGAGAGAGACAAGGTGAGGAGGATGATGATGATGACGTCATGAATTTGAACCCTCTGATTGGTCTTTCAGGCTCTGTCATCACGGGCGGAGCAGCATGAGGAGGCGCGGCTGCTCCTGCAGGAGAAGGACCAGTACAGGGAGCAGGTCAGACAGCTCACTGAGCAATCTGATAGGCTGGAGCTCCTCCTGCTGAGGTCACAGGGGGAGGAGCTACAGCTGAGGACACGCCTCCGCAGACTCACCAGCAACACTCACCAGGTGAGGAGGAGGAGGTGATGTAATGATGATGTAATGATGATGTAATGATGTCGGCTCTGTCCCGCTCAGGGTGAGAAGAGTGTGAGTAGCGAGGAGGAGGAAGAGGAGCCCACTGAGAACCCCGCTAAAGGTGAGAGTCACGTGACCTGCTATCGCTTTAAATCACGTCATGTGACCTGGTCTCATGTGTCATGTGACCTGTGGGATCAGGTAGCGTTGAGGAGGTGCAGAGTGGGACGTCTGGGGAGAACGAGGAGGCGTCAGCGCTGCAGCAACAAGACTCGACTATGGGAGGAGCTACAGAGTCTGAACAGAGGCCCAGCACTGCTGCATCATGGGTAATTGTGTATCAAGTGCATCCTAGGAAGTCCTCCAGCAGTCTAGGCCTATAGCAGCATATCAAACTGTAAACCTGAGCCAGCCCCAACTATAGACCTGAGTCAGCCCTAACTATAGACCTGAGCCAGCCCTAACTATAAACCTGAGCCAGCCCTAACTATAAACCTGAACCAGCCCTAACTATAGACCTGAACCAGCCCTAACTATAAACCTGAACCAGCCCTAACTATAGACCTGAGCCAGCCCTAACTATAAACCTGAGCCAGCCCTAACTATAAACCTGAACCAGCCCTAACTATAGACCTGAACCAGCCCTAACTATAGACCTGAACCAGCCCTAACTATAAACCTGAGCCAGCCCCAACTATAAACCTGAGCCAGCCCCAACTATAAACCTGAGCCAGCCCCAACTATAAACCTGAGCCAGCCCCAACTATAAACCTGAGCCAGCCCCAACTATAAACCTGAGCCAGCCCTAACTATAGACCTGAGTCAGCCCCAACTATAAACCTGAGCCAGCCCTAACTATAGACCTGAGCCAGCCCTAACTATAAACCTGAACCAGCCCTAACTATCGACCTGAGCCAGCCCTAACTATCGACCTGAGCCAGCCCTAACTATCGACCTGAGCCAGCCCTAACTATCGACCTGAGCCAGCCCTAACTATAAACCTGAACCAGCCCTAACTATAGACCTGAGCCAGCCCTAACTATAAACCTAAACCAGCCCTAACTATAGACCTGAGTCAGCCCTAACTATAGACCTGAGTCAGCCCTAACTATAGACCTGAGTCAGCCCTAACTATAGACCTGAGTCAGCCCTAACTATCGACCTGAGCCAGCCCTAACTATAAACCTGAACCAGCCCTAACTATCGACCTGAGCCAGCCCTAACTATAGACCTGAGCCAGCCCTAACTATCGACCTGAGCCAGCCCTAACTATAGACCTGAGCCAGCCCTAACTATCGACCTGAGTCAGCCCTAACTATAGACCTGAGCCAGCCCTAACTATAGACCTGAGTCAGCCCTAACTATAGACCTGAGCCAGCCCTAACTATAAACCTGAACCAGCCCTAACTATCGACCTGAGCCAGCCCTAACTATAGACCTGAGCCAGCCCTAACTATCGACCTGAGCCAGCCCTAACTATCGACCTGAGCCAGCCCTAACTATCGACCTGAGTCAGCCCTAACTATAGACCTGAGTCAGCCCTAACTATAGGCCTGAGTCAGCCCTAACTATAGACCTGAGTCAGCCCTAACTATCGACCTGAGCCAGCCCTAACTATAAACCTGAACCAGCCCTAACTATCGACCTGAGCCAGCCCTAACTATAGACCTGAGCCAGCCCTAACTATCGACCTGAGCCAGCCCTAACTATCGACCTGAGCCAGCCCTAACTATCGACCTGAGTCAGCCCTAACTATAGACCTGAGCCAGCCCTAACTATAAACCTGAGCCAGCCCTAACTATAGACCTGAGCCAGCCCTAACTATAGACCTGAACCAGCCCTAACTATAAACCTGAGCCAGCCCTAACTATAGACCTGAGCCAGCCCTAACTATAGACCTGAGTCAGCCCTAACTATAGACCTGAGCCAGCCCTAACTATAAACCTGAGCCAGCCCTAACTATAGACCTGAACCAGCCCTAACTATAAACCTGAGCCAGCCCTAACTATAGACCTGAACCAGCCCTAACTATAGACCTGAACCAGCCCTAACTATAAACCTGAGCCAGCCCCAACTATAAACCTGAGCCAGCCCCAACTATAAACCTGAGCCAGCCCTAACTATAGACCTGAACCAGCCCCAACCATAGACCTGAGCCAGCCCCAACTATAAACCTGAGCCAGCCCCAACTATAAACCTGAGCCAGCCCCAACTATAAACCTGAGCCAGCCCCAACTATAAACCTGAGCCAGCCCCAACTATAAACCTGAGCCAGCCCCAACTATAAACCTGAGCCAGCCCCAACTATAAACCTGAGCCAGCCCTAACTATAAACCTGAGCCAGCCCTAACTATAGACCTGAGTCAGCCCCAACTATAAACCTGAGCCAGCCCTAACTATAGACCTGAGCCAGCCCTAACTATAAACCTGAACCAGCCCTAACTATCGACCTGAGCCAGCCCTAACTATCGACCTGAGCCAGCCCTAACTATAGACCTGAGTCAGCCCTAACTATAGACCTGAGTCAGCCCTAACTATAGACCTGAGCCAGCCCTAACTATCGACCTGAGCCAGCCCTAACTATAAACCTGAACCAGCCCTAACTATAGACCTGAGCCAGCCCTAACTATAAACCTAAACCAGCCCTAACTATAGACCTGAGTCAGCCCTAACTATAGACCTGAGTCAGCCCTAACTATCGACCTGAGCCAGCCCTAACTATAAACCTGAACCAGCCCTAACTATCGACCTGAGCCAGCCCTAACTATAGACCTGAGCCAGCCCTAACTATCGACCTGAGCCAGCCCTAACTATAGACCTGAGTCAGCCCTAACTATCGACCTGAGCCAGCCCTAACTATCGACCTGAGCCAGCCCTAACTATAGACCTGAGTCAGCCCTAACTATAGACCTGAGCCAGCCCTAACTATAGACCTGAACCAACCCTAACTATACACCTGAACCAACCCTAACTATAAACCTGAACCAACCCTAACTATAAACCTGAACCAGTCCTAACTATAAACCTGAACCGACATTAATTCTATTCTAGATTTTACAGGGAGCCAGTGACCATAATAATCTGTCTGTCTGTGTGTCTGTCTGCAGGACGAGGAGACAGACTGTCTCTCCTCCAGGAGTCGTTCTAACTTCTTTTACAGAAGGTCAGACTCTAAACTTTCTATGAAACATTCTTGTTGCTTCGTTGTCGTGACGTCTGAGTTGAGTTTGTTGTTTCCATGACAACAGGAAGCGAGCTGTCAGGTCAAAGGTCATCTGTAAGGAGTACACAGCCGGTAACCATGACGACAGCAGCGGTAGTGACATCACCGACTCTGACTGAAGACGAGCTGCCTTCAAAATAAGAGCCTCAAAGTTTTTATTTCTGTTCTCATCAGTTTGAACAGAATGAATTAAAGAAATATAAAATAAACGTTTATAATCTCTTTGTTACTAAAGTCAATAAAAACGTAGATGTTGTTTATTTTAGTGTCTTTTTTATTTCAAACATTTCATCTATTTTATCTCTTTTCTCATTTATTAGCAATTTAAAAATATAATAAATAAAATATAAGTCAAAATGAATTCGAGCGAAATATGATTATAAATAAGATAAGAAACTAAATCTCTGTTTACGGTTTATATTCTGGTCTGTTGAGTCACTCTGAGTGAGGATGAAGAGGTGAAAGTCTACTTCCAGGATTAGACCCGTATCTGTCCACGTGGGGGGTCCCGACCCTCAGTTTAAGAACCTCCTGGGGCACATCCCAAGTCTCTTAACTGCATCCCCGTTTCCTTCACTTGCGTCCTTTCCTTGCGTCCTAGTCCCTCCCACCAGGGACGCATGGAGGAAAGCATGCGAGGAGAGAAGCGCCGTCTGTTTGTGATGACGGAGGATCAGCTGATCACAGCGGGAGAAGTTACTGTGATTATATCTCCATCATTTAGTGCAGAGTGAGATAAAGAGTCTCGATGAAGAGCTCATGAGCACAAACACAGGAATCCTTCACATGAACAGAGCAGCAGCAGGTTGGATCATACTGCGTATTAATAATAAAGTAAGACATCATAAAGAAACACAGATGCTATTCATAGAACACAGTGACCTGATAACAAGTGGCCAAGACCACACGAGTTCATATGAGCTGGATTGCAGACGACATTCTTGATGAAAAGCGATGCTATAGATGTGCTGCTGCTGGTGAAGCCTCCACATGGAGAAAGTTCTCTCATGAGGACATCGTCAGCTGAGCTGATGGAGCAGCTGTAGCTCCTGAGGTCAATGGAAGGAGAAGGAACCAGGCCTGTGTCCCACTGAAGACTTTCACCAGACATGTCTCTCAGCCCGGTGCTGTCTGCTGCTGCAGCGTTCACCACGCTCCAGCAGCAGAGCCCATGTGCAGCTGCTCTCATGTGTTCATAGAGGTACGCATCACACACGCGCTGCACGAAGAAGAAGAACTCAACCTCAAACCACTTTACATCACATTGTAGAGAACCTCGGTGTGGGAAGTACCTCTGTCCTGTATTGTGTAGCTGGAGACGGAACGAGAGCCGGTCCATGCTCCGTTACATCCTCGTGGGCCTGGCTGTGTTCTCTGACGGTCACAAAGACCTCATGGCTGACTACAGGCTGGGGGGCCAGTCCATGGAGGCCCTTCTGAGGATCCTGCCACCACAGAACACACAGGGCTGGTCCCATGAGGAGACACGGCCTATCGTACAGCGTGGCGTCCCGGCTCTACAGTCTGCACACTAGTGTACGGTGGAGTGGCGAAAATTGCAGCCCTTCACCAGGAGGTCATCAACCTCCCCACCGCCGGAGCACCGGATGAGGTTGGCCACGCATTTGCCCAGCTGGCCCACAGCCCGGTGTCCTCCAGGTGTGTGGGTGCCATTGATGGCTGCCATGTCCGCAGAAGGACAATTGCAGGCAGTGTGTGATGGGAAGAGGCTCTTTGTGGGGAACCATGAGCCCAGAGTCCTGAAGAACAGCAGGATCTACCGAGAGGCTCTGTGTCCTCCCTCAGGTCAGTCTAACTCAAATTTAATGCATCAATACCATCAGTTACTGACAGAAATAGTCATTACTTTCACTCTCTACAGGATGCTTTATGTTGGGTGATGGTGGCTACCCCTGCATGACGAGGCCATCATCACCCCGTATAAAGAACCGCTGCAAGGGAGGGTGCAGAGCCGCTTCAACCAGCATCACGCAAAGGCCCGTTCCATCACACAGCGAACCTTTGGGACGTCGAAGACTCGGTGGAGATCGCTGCTCTTCAGGGCTCTGGAGGTCGACCGTTGTCCCCCGAGCCATCACCGCCTGCCTCACAGCGGGGGACATCGGTGTGGTTCCACCACGTCCAGTGAGGGGAACGAGACCAGCTGGCAGGGCTGCTCTCTGCTCCACGTCTGCACGCTGTGGAGTTGCAGGAGCAGGATTATTTGTAGGCTTGGGGACATGAAGGCCGGGGACACCACGCTCCATGATCAGCTGTGTGCCGTTGAAGCGCCTCTCTTAGTTATGTCTATTTCTAAGTTGCCTTTAAGTTTGTGTTGTGCATTTCTCTTCTGAGATAGATTCAAGTCATTTGTAACGACATCATTGACCCGCGACTCCAACCAAAGCAAGATGTCTTCACAAAGATGTAAACCGGAACAAGAAGCTGTCCAACACATGAGAAGATAAATAAATCAACACAACATAGTGAATACATATAAAAAACTCCTCCGTGGTGATACAGGTGCAGAATCCTCTTCCTCACATGCCACAAGTAGCTGCTCCAGAGGATGATGAGCCACTACCACTGGGGGCCACGTCAGCTCACGGTGTCCCCCAACACATGAGTCCATCAGGACTGGGGCTCCACAGAGGGCCGCCTCCCGATGGCCTCGTGCATGAGGGAAATAATTTAATCATTGTTCTTAAATACACTATTATAATATTTCCCCATTATCTTATGTTCTCATTGCACAGCTACTGTCTTCCTCAGTTGCTCTGCTTCCAGTGCAGCTTGTTTTAAGTAGAGCTTTTATCCAATCAGATCTCACCTCTGTGTCTCTAGGTAAGAACAGAGGCAGAGGCCTGCAGACTCACAAGTGAATCCATGTGCAGTTTAAGTGAATGGGGACGATATTGTTGATTGTCATAGTGTTCAACCAATCAGATCTTTAGTTTGACATGTTGGGCGTATTCTTTGACGTGTCAGAGCTGCTAGCTGGTCTACAAGTACGTGATTGGTCAGTGGGCTAGCCTGACATGTTGGGCGGTGACAATCTCAATATCTGCTGCCTCTGTGGAGCGGACATTTTCAGCCTCAAACGCATTAAAACGTGTTCAAGAAATACAACTGGGAGGCTCCACTGTCTTCACTGGCGTCCATGAATGGAGAAGGACTTCTTACTGGAACTAAAACACACGGATGTACTGAACAACCGTGAGATTAAACTCTTTGTTAACAAAGAAAGGAGGACTTTGTCTTTAAATAGTGAACAGCAGCTCTGGTAAGTTAAATGTGTTTGTTTTTACATCTGCAGCAGCTTTAATATGCTTGTTTGTATATTATTATTTGTACAACTTGTTTTTATGAAGATGGATTTTTGTTTGGTTTAATATGTGATAGGAACCATTGTTACGTCCAGTGTTGCTCTGGGGACATATTTAGCAGGTGCCAGTGTTGCCAACTTGGCGACTTTCTCGCTAAATCTGGTGACTTTCCTCTAAACCCTCATGGAGACTTTTTTTGTCAAAAGCTACTAGAGACTAATCTAGAGACTTGTCTGGTGCTGTGACTCTGACGTTAAAGCTCGTACGTTCTGCTCGGTGGTGAACGAGCAGCGGTGCTGCCGTGAGCCCCAAAGCTCTCACAGGTCAGTCTCAATTCAGGGGCTGCATCCTTCGGAGGACCCAGCCTTCGCGGTCTACGTGGGCCGCGTCCTTTGAGGACCGCAAAGGCTAGACCCTGCAGTCTCCGAAATGAGACGGCCTACCCTACAGAGGACTTCCTGTTTGCGTCAACAGCTGTTCCTGCCCCGCCCCCCTCTTGCTGCTCCCGTCCCTAAAATCCCTGCTCAACAGGATTATATATATATATAATACACACACTATATATATATATATATATATATATTTTATATATATATAATATACACACTATATATATATATATATATATATATATATATATATCTATATACAGTTGTGTGAAAAAGTGTTTGCCCCCTTCCTGATTTCTTATTTTTTTGCATGTTTGTCACACTTAAATGTTTCAGATCATCAAACAAATTTAAATATTAGACAAAGATAACACAAGTAAACACAAAATGCAGTTTTTAAATGAAGGTTTTTATTATTAAGGGGGAAAAAAAATCCAAACCTACATGGCCCTGTGTGAAAAAGTGATTGCCCCCTAAACCTAATAACTGGTTGGGCCACCCTTAGCAGCAACAACTGCAATCAAGCGTTTGCGATAACTAGCAATGAGTCTTTTACAGCGCTGTAGAGGAATTTTGGCCCACTCATCTTTGCAGAATTGTTGTAATTCAGCCACATTGGAGGGTTTTCGAGCATGAACCGCCTTTTTAAGGTCATGCCACAGCATCTCAATCGGATTCAGGTCGGGACTTTGACTAGGCCACTCCAAAGTCTTCATTTTGTTTTTCTTAAGCCATTCAGAGGTGGACTTGCTGGTGTGTTTTGGATCATTGTCCTGCTGCAGAACCCAAGTGCGCTTCAGCTTGAGGTCACGAACAGATGGCTGGACATTCTCCTTCAGGATTTTTTGGTAGACAGCAGAATTCATGGTTCCATTTACCACAGCAAGTCTTCCAGGTCCTGAAGCAGCAAAACAGCCCCAGACCATCACACTACCACCACCATATTTTACTGTTGGTATGATGTTCCTTTTCTGAAATGCCGTGTTACTTTTACGCCAGATGTAATGGGACATACACCTTCCAAAAAGTTCAACTTTTGTCTCGTCAGTCCACAGAGTATTTTCCCAAAAGTCTTGGGGATCATCAAGATGTTTCCTGGCAAAACTGACACGAGCCTTTATGTTCTTTTTGCTCAGCAGTGGTTTTCGTCTTGGAACTCTGCCATGCAGGCCATTTTTGCCCAGTCTCTTTCTTATGGTGGAGTCATGAACACTGACCTTAATTGAGGCAAGTGAGGCCTGCAGTTCTTTGGATGTTGTTCTGGGGTCTTTTGTGACCTCTTGGATGAGCCGTCGCTGCGCTCTTGGGGTAATTTTGGTCGGCCGGCCACTCCTGGGAAGGTTCACCACTGTTCCATGTTTTCGCCATTTGTGGATAATGGCTCTCACTGTGGTTCGCTGGAGTCCCAAAGCTTTAGAAATGGCTTTGTAACCTTTTCCAGACTGATAGATCTCAATTACTTTGTTTCTCATTTGTTCCTGAATTTCTTTGGATCGCAGCATGATGTCTAGCTTTTGAGGATCTTTTGGTCTACCTCACTTTGTCAGGCAGGTCCTATTTAAGTGATTTCTTGATTGAGAACAGGTGTGGCAGTAATCAGGCCTGGGTGTGGCTAGAGAAATTGAACTCAGCTTTCCAAAGATGTGATAAACCACAGTTAATTTATGTTTTAACGGGGGGGGGGGCAATCACTTTTTCACACAGGGCCATGTAGGTTTGGATTTTTTTTTCCCTTAATAATAAAAACCTTCATTTAAAAACTGCATTTTGTGTTTACTTGTGTTATCTTTGTCTATTTAAATTCGTTTGATGATCTGAAACATTTAAGTGTGACAAACATGCAAAAAAATAAGAAATCAGGAAGGGGGCAAACACTTCACACAACTGTGTGTATATATATATATATATATATATATATATATATATATATATATATATATATATATATATATATATATGTATATATGTATATATATATGTATATATGTATATATGTGTATATATATATATATATATGTATATATGTATATATATATATATGTATATATGTATATATATATATATATATATATGTGTATATATATATATATATATATATATATATATATATATATATATATATATATATATATATATATATATATATATATATATATATATATATATGTGTATATATATATATATATATATATATATATATATATATATATATATATATATATATATATGAGAGAGATAGCAATCCTAAGGCAGAAGAAATCAACCAAGACAGTTAACATTAACAGCAGCAAAACAAATGTCAGCAAACACGTTTATTAACTCTCAGTAACACATGTGCATATACTTTATATTTTTTAAATAAGTTGATGAAAAGAGAAACATTTATCAATAATGTTCACACAGGGATGCAAACTTAGAAGATTGACACGTTTTACACAGCAGAATATATACATATTCACATAGAAATCATTTACATGGACGTCTTATGTCAATTTAAATAAATAAAATAAAAAGGTGACATCACAACTGTCCTCTCTGTGACAGCAACATGAACACATGAGAAGGATGTACTGGTTGTGTTATTAGTGAAGGCTTTGTACAGGATGAGAGCTCATGTAACTGTAACCTTAAGTACAGGATGGTCACATGGAGATATTACAAATGGACTAATGTCTTAATTCAAAGCTACGGCTGCTGAATGTTTGTCCATCGTTCTCCCCTCAGCTCCTGCTCTCTGTAACAAAACAAGAACACAATCAGCAAAATACTCAAATTCAGTGTATTCGTGTTAATCTCAACGTTTGAAACGTTACTGGACTTAAAGTGATATTTCAGGTTCACAACCTGTCTGCCTGAGCTCACGTTGGTCCGTTTATGGACATGATATAAAGTATAAATCATCTGTAAAATCATCACAAACTCAGTGAGATATTATTCAACCTCTGAGGTTTGAAAGTGAAGTTATTAAAAGTTACTTTACAAGGCTTACTACGGTCGGATGCAGGCAGCCGAGCTGCCGGTAATAGCGCAGCGGCACGCAATGCATCTTGGGATATGGTGGGCCGCGAAGCATACATCAGATGTGTCCTCCAAATCTCCGACGAGAAGGCTGCATTCGTCGGCTGCATTGAAGGACTCTTCAACAAAAATGCGAAATGGGACAGCACTAGTCGCAGCGCTGTGACGCAACCGGTCTACGAATGCAGCCTCCGAAGGATGCAGCCCCTGAATTGAGACACAGCTACAGGTTACTCTCACAGCAGCCTCACGCTGCAGTCAGAGAGGAGAGGAGACGCACTCTCTGCGTGTTCATGTACCTGCACTCTGCAGTTAGTGCATCTACAGGTGTTGAGCTTCATATTTACACAAAACAAATAATAACCGTAGCTGTGTTTCAGCTGCAGGACAGCAGTGAAGGCCCAGCTATAACATGCACGGCACGCCACTGATACACACAACACTTTACAGCCAATGACGTCATCACAAATCTTCACAATAAAAGCTGTCCATCACGTGCGTGCGTGTGTCAGGACCTGGTCTGGTATCCCGTACCTGTCCCTCACCAACAGTAACGATGACCCATCATCCAGTTTTACTACACCAACAACAGCATCCATCACCACAACCAGGTGCACCCTGGGACATCAGCTGCTGTGAAGGTACACACACACACACACAGAGGGCTGAACATAATGTTACGTTAATATGATGTGATTAATGTGTGTGTGTGTGTGTGTGTGTGTGTGTGTGTGTGTGTGTCTCAGAGGTTCGAGCAGCTGTTCAGGTTGGAGTCGTCACGTTCAGACGACGACCAACGAGGAAGACTGAGTGAACTACAGAGCTGGAACACACACTGGAGACAGCAGATACACACTCTGAAACACACACACCAGCAGCTGATTGGCTGTTTGCTGTGTAGTCATCACCTCTGTTGATGTCTGTTAATAAAGCACAGAAGAAGAAAAAGAACAGAGTCTCGACTTGTTTTAGTTGTTGCTCCAGGTGACGATCTGGAGTCATCGCCTGAACACCTGAGCACCTGAACACCTGAGCACAACATTATATTAACAGGATGTTGATTTAAAGTGAAACCGTCACTAGCATTAAGCTAACTACACATCTACGTTGAAAATATACTAAACTAAATAAAATTAAAGCTGCGAGCAGCGATGTACGGGCCCTCGCACCTTCCCGCGTCTCGGGGGTACTGGCGGGACGCCGGCAGAAGCGGCCATAAATATCTGCGACCATCAGACACCGTGTCCACAAGTTAGACATATTTTTAATGCTTGGACTGTGTGACGCTGGAAATTATGTAATGCAAATATTCCACCAGTTCCTGTATCCACTTTGTGACGCTAGAGAACACGCGCAAACAAGCATTGTGTTGTTCTCCATCAAGTATAGACCACATCATGTAAATGTCATATAAATCGGATTCAGTTTGTCACATAACGCTGTCTTCCTGCTGCCAGTAGGTGGCGCTTTGAGTGAAAATTGGCTTGTAGACATCCTCAGGCCATGACTGTTATCAAGTATGGCAAGTTTGGGACAGATTTGATCAAGTCCAGTGGAGTTACATCAGCTTGTTGTTTAATGGCGACTCACGTACAATGGCCGCCACGTCACGGCTACGCCATTTCATCATACGTAAAGCTTTGAGTAACTTTTAATTGCAAAGGTCTTTAGATTATACTGACCAAATTTGAAAAGGATCTGACAAAGTCCCTAGGAGGAGTTCGTTAAAGTATAGCGACGAGAAATCAAGAGAAAATTCACACAAAACTTAAAATGGCCGACTTCCTGTTAATTTTAGAGCATTGTCCCAAGACACTTTTTTTTAAGTCTTCATGTGATACATGTGCCTACCAAATTCCATACATGTAGGTCAAACGTAGCGCCGGGGCTGGGTTTTGTGGAGTTATATCCGGGTTGTTGTTTAACCGCGAATCACGTAAAATGGCCGCCACGCCACGGCTACACCATTCCATCAAACGTAAAGCTTTGAGTAACTTTTAATAGCAAAGGTCTTTAGATTATACTGACTAAATTTGAAAAGGATCTGACAAAGTACCTAGGAGGAGTTCGTTAAAGTATAGCGACTAGAAATCATGGGAAAATTCACACAGAAATCAAAATGGCCGACTTCCTGTTTATTTTAGAGCATGGTCCCAAGACACTTTTTTTTAAGTCTTCATGTGATACATGTGCTTACCAAATTTCCTACATGTAGGTCAAACATAGTGCTGGGGCTGCGATTTTGAATATTTGTAGGGGGCGCTATCGAGGCAATTTGAAAGGGTCAAGCCAAAAATCCATATGAAATATTTATTTCCATCACCTATGACACCTGTGCAAAGTTCCAAGGCTTGTTGAGCATCCTAAGTCACAGACAAATAAGCTTAATTTTTCATGGCGAATGACGCGTTGCCACGGCAACAGCGTTTAACAACAACTCACAATATTCATGATAAAGCATTATCAATGTCTTACGGCTTAGCTTACCAAATTTGAGACTGATCTGGGCAACTTCCTAGTCAGAGTACATCAAAGTATAAAACTTGTCATTTCCTTTTGCCAGTAGGAGGTGCTATGACTTTGTGAAAATGTTGGCATGGAAATGTGCTCAGGCCTGGACCAGCATCATGCATAACAATTTTGGGGCAGATTGAATAAAGTACCTTGGAGTTACAACAACTTCCTCTTTCATGGTGAACAGCACGAAATGTGCGTGACATGGGCGCCACATAAAACGAAGGTCGTTCAATGTCAGTAGACCATTTTAGTAACTTTTCATCATTAATGTCTTTAGATCATCTTGACCAAATTTGAAGTTGATCGTATAAATTCTGTGGGAGGAGTTCGTTAAAGTACAATGCCTGAAAACGATGAAAAATGCCTAAAAATGCAAAGAAATGGGAGTATTACTGCATCGCCCCCTAGTGGTTGTATGGAATGAAAATATGAGGGCATGTTACAGGACACGATGTGAACATATGCTACAGATTTCGTGAGGATAGGCCACATGGTTTTGAAGTTATATATATTGCTGTAGAAGGCCACGCCCCTATGCAATTCATTGGTCCATATATTCTTAATGCAATAAGATATCAACAAGATTTTCATAACTTTTGATGATATATATCCAATAATGATTCACAACAAATCTGGTACCAATCAGACCCAAGGTCTAGGAGAAGTGAATTTGTTTTGTTTTTCTACAAAATTCAAAATGGTGGACAATTTTGGTAGGCGGAGCTTAGGGTCCCAAGAGGATTTTTTGTAGAACTCATTCAGTTGCTCATGACCGTAACATTTTAAGTCATTTGGACATACGGGCTGTCGGGGCTTGCATTTCCAACTTCTAGGGGGCGCTAGCGAGCAATTTTGTCATGTTCAAGCATGGGACCCATAAAATATCAAATTTTTGATGCTGGAAATGATGCTTTGCAAATAGTCCGATGCTTCCTGTATCCTCTGCCTGGCACTACAGAATGTGTGCAAACAGGCATTATGTTGCTCTGTGTCAAGTGTAAACCACATGGTGTAAAAGTCATGTAAATCGGAGGTGTTTATCACAAAATTCTGATTTCCTTTCGCCAGCAGGTGGCGCTGTGAGTATTAGGGGAAATTAGCTTGTAGACATCCTCAGGCCATGAGTGTTATCAAGCATGTGAAGTTTGAGACTGTTTGGAACAAGTCCAGCTGAGTTACATCAGCTTTTTTCATGGGGAATCACGTAAAGTAGCCACCCGCTACGGCTAAACGATTCCGTCAAACGTAAAGCTTTTCATAACTTTTAATCACAACGGTCTTAACATGGTACTGACAAAATTTAAAGTGGATCTGATGAAGTCCCTAGGACAGTGGTTCCCAAACTTTTTCTGTCAAGACCCCCTTTGATGATATAGGAACATTGGACGACCCCCCCCCCCCCCCCCCCCGCAACCCGACCCCAAATTTTTCTTGGTTTTTAATGAATTGCATTATAATGCATGAACTGTATAAAATATTTGTATTTCTTTCTAAAATAAGTACATATCACTTCACAGTTTATTCTTCAGTTTGTTTAACTGGGGAAAAAAATAGCAATAATAAAATATATATAAAATAAAAAATATATAAAATAATTTGTAAATACAATTAACTTAATTTCAAACAAAGTGCAAACAACATATACTGTATTTCCTCACATTGAACAGCAGGTTTTCTCAAACAATAAAATAACACAATTATGAACAAGGTGTGCAGGTCTACATGGACCATATTATTTTGTGATCATATTCCTATGTATATTCCTATTCATATATATCAATCAGTGACTGGTGTGGGCTTGCTTTGCTTTACAGATTTTGTCAAAGCGGGGTTGCTGGTTGGAGATAGCTACTCTCAGTTCATTCTCAATGTTCAACTTTGATCTGTATTTGGTCTTCATTGCAGCAACTGCAGAAAACCCTGTTTCACATAAATAGGATGTGGCAAAAGGCAACAGTATGCCCATAGCTCTTTGGCCTAGTAGTGGCTAGTCTTTCTCCACTCCAATCTTGTCGCTCCGTATCTTTCTCCGTATCTTTCTCGCTCTGTGTCGCTCTGTGTCGCTGTGTGTCTCTCTCTCGTTCGCGCTCCCTCACTCTCTCTCTCCCTCGCTCGTTCGCGCTCTCTCGCTCGGGCGCGCGCTCGCTCTCTCGCTCGCGCGCGCTCGCTCTCGCTCTCGCTGGTTTTGCCACAGTCGGTCTGTGACATGAGCCGCTCTGGTGGCGTGGTTGGAACACAGTGCATGTCACGTCGGTTATTTTATATTGTTTTACCGGTGTATGTGTGCGTCTGTGTGTGTGGGTTGGTGATGAAGCCGCGACCCCCCTGTAGTACCACCGCGCCCCCCCTAGGGGTCGCGACCCCCACTTTGGGAACCACTGCCCTAGGAGGAGTTTGTTAAAGTATAGCGACTAGAAATAGGCCAAAATGTATTGAAAAATGACACATAAATGAAACTGGACGACTTCCGGTAGGGTTTAGAGCATGGTCCCAAGAGACTTATATTTAAGTCTCCATAGGATACATCTGCCTATCAAGTTTCGTACATGTAGCTCAAACGTAGCGCTGGGGCTGCTCTTTTGAAATCTTGTAGGGGGCGCTATAGAGGCAATTTAAAACGGACGATTAAAAAAATCATATAGAATATTTCTTCCAATGACCTATGACACATGTAAAAAGTTCCATGAGTTTTTGAGCATGCCAAGTCACTAAACCATCAGCTTCCTTTTTCATGGCGAACGATGCGTCGCCACGGCAACAGCGTTCAACGAAAACTCACAATATTCATGATGATGCATCATCAATGTCTTAAGGCTATCCGTACCAAATGTGAGACTTATCAGTTCACCTGGCTAGGAGGAATAAAGAAAAGTATAAAATATGACATTTCCTTTAGCCAGTAGGCGGCGCTATGGGTTATTGAATTTTTTTCAATTGAAGTATGTTTAGGCTTGAAGTAGCATCATGCATAAGAAGTTTTGTGCGGATTGGATAATGTACCTTAGAGTTATAACAACTTATAACTTATTTTTTCAAAAACAATGAGGCAAAATGGCCGCCATGCCACGTCAAGGTTCTTCGATGAAAAGTCACGATTTTTCTAACGTGTCATCACAAAGGTCTTAAGAGCATCCTGACCAAAGTAGAAGTTGATCGCTTAAATTCTCTAGGAGTTCGTTAAAGTGCGAAGGCTGAAATCTGCAAAAAGTGACAAAAAGCACAACTTCGTGGGTTTACTGTAGCGCCCCCTAGTGGTTGAATACAAAACAATTCGCAGGGTATGTTACAGGATGCAATGTGCACATATGCTGCAAATTTGGTAATTGTAGGACAAACGGTTGAGAAGTTATGTGTATTGATATTAAGCCACACCCCTAAGAAGTTTATTGGTCCATATCTTGTAAACGCTAAGAGCTATCAAAAAGCTTTTGATAACTTTTGATGATCTAGATCCGATAATTATCCACAGCAAATTTGGTAGAAATCGGACCCAGCATGTAGGAGGAGATTGCAAAAATGTGTTTTTCACTAAATTCAATATGGCGGAAAATCTAAGTAGGCGGAGCTTAGGGGTCTGAGAGGCTTTTTTGTATATCTAGCGGAGTCGGACATGTGTGTCGAATTTGAGGAAATCGGACATACTGGCCGAGGGGCGTCACCGGTCCGACTTGTAGGGGGCGCTAGAGAGCCATTTTTTTTACACAGAAAGATGCATCATTTTTCAGATGGCTATTTTCACCAGACCTGACAAGTGTCCAAAACCTGGCGAGTTTTGGGGTTTGTTTACGAAAAATAAAAATCATAATAATAACAATAATACCCCTTACAATTTCAATAGGGCCTTCGCAGGCCCGACGTTGTCGGTTGCTCGGGCCCTAATAAAATGTAGTTTCATTTCTAACATTTCAGTTTAGATTAAACAAACATATTTAACATGCTAGCGGTTTAAAGCTAGCTGTTGATCCCTGTTTCCAGTCTTTATGCTAAGCTAAGCTAACCATGGACATTATTTTCCCTCTAAACACCTGAGAGAAGATTTATCTAAATACAAACAAACATAATCAAACATCAGAGTTCATTATTTAAAAATAACAAGATGGAGCTGTTTTATGTTTAATGACGCTGCAAATACAAACACACCGACCAATCAGCAGCCAGAAGTCTTTGTGATGTCATCAAAGGTATATAACTTCACTTTAAAAATAAAGGGCTTCTTAGGAGACCTGCTATGAAAAACAGGTCCTACACGAGCATCTAGAGGAGGTCCAAAGGGGGTCTGAGGGTCTGGAGGAGGTTCAAAAGAGATCTGGTGGTCTGGAGGAGGTCTGAGGGTCTGGAGGAGGTTCAAAGGAGATCTGGTGGTCTGGAGGAGGTCTGAGGGTCTGGAGGAGGTTCAAAGGAGATCTGGTGGTCTGGAGGAGTTCAGGACTCTGAGTCAAGGTTGGAGATCTTGTCGATGGACTGCAGCAGTTGAGAGACCAGACAGAGAGTTTCTGCTTCCCCCAGCAGTTGACTGAAGGCAGACAGACAGACAGGTTAGCATGTTGCTGTTGAACAGGACTCGGTAGAAATGAGGAACGTCCAACATGTCCTCAATCTGATGGTCTACAAATCAACACACACACCGGATGGAGGAGTGGGCGTGGCTTGCCGTCTTGTTCAGGTACTCGGACGCAACCTGAGCGTTGTGTCTCATCGTCATGACGATTTCCGACTCTGCTGCCTTAAGACTGACGTTCTCCGACTGAAGAGCGTCGACCTCCACCTGAGACGCACACACACACACACACACACACACACACACACACACACACACACACACACACACACACACACACACACACACACACACACACACACACACACACACACACACACACACACACACACACACACACACACACACACACACACACACGTGTGTGTGAACAGCACCATGTTATAGAGGTAAAGTCATAGACAGCGTGTATAAGAAGTCTAACATACATTTAAATAATGATGCCATGATTAATGAGTCGTCCTCTGATACGAACACACAGCTCATCATGAAACACGGAACTGGTCCATGGTTCAGAACCTGCTCCATGGTTCAGAACCTGATCCATGGTTCTGGTTCTTAAGGATCACAGATCTGCTCTCTGCTGATCTCACCTGAAGCTGCTGAAGATCCACCTTCAGTCTGCAAACACAGCCCTCTGCTCTCACTGCTCGCTTCTGTAGAGGGAGAGAGGGAGGGAGGGGGAGGGGGGGAGGGGGAGAGAGAGGGGGGGGGGGGAGGGGGAGAGAGAGGGAGAGAGAGAGAGAGGGGGAGAGAGAGGGAGGGAGAGGGGGAGAGAGAGAGAGGGAGAGGAGAGAGAGAGAGGGAGAGGAGAGAGAGAGAGGGAGGGAGAGAGAGAGTGAGTGAGTGAGTGAGTGAGTGAGGGAGAGAGAGGGGGGAAGGGAGAGGGAGGGAGGGAGATAAAGTTGGAGATATTACATTCATTATACTCCTATTAAGTTTGTGTTTGAATTCTTTCATGTCAATAAAGTTTCTCTGAATTGAATAGAGAGACAGTAAACAGGAAGTGAGGCCTCCTCAGGCCTCTTAAAGGAACAGTACTCTCACGGTCATCAGGTGGAGGTTCTGCTCCACAGAGTGAACCATGCTCTCCAGATCCTTCTCCTCCTTCTCCTCCTGACGCCTCCTCTGGACCAGCTCCTCCGACAGCTCCCCCACCCTGAGGAGCAGAACAGATGCATGATGGGTAAATACTCTTTGCCCGATACTGCGCTGTGATTGGCTAATGATGCTAACCTGTGCTTGTTAGCATCTGATCTCTTCTGCAGCTCCATGATGGACCTCCTCAAGGACATGTTCTCCTCCTTCAACTGACACACACACACACACACACACACACACACACACACATGAGAGGCAGGCAGAGAGAGAGACATCTACAGACAAACATCTACAGACTCTGACCTGCTGGATCTGGACCTGGCTGCTCCTGCTGCTCCTCCTCCTGCAGGAGGTGACTGCTTCAGCAATAGAGGTCTCATCGTCTCCTTCATAGTTCTCTCCTCTTGCTGCTCCTGCTCCCTGCTGGACTTCAGGTCTGGAGGAGAACCTGATTAGTTCAGAAATGTTTAGAAGGTCTGCATCACTACTGATCCGGTCTGAAACCGAAGCATCCCGGACCAGAACCCAGAACCCTGAGGGTTTCAGGGTCTGCACAAAGCACCATGACTGCAGGTCTAGAACCTGGTCCTCATGGTGGTCTCAGTCCGGATCAGACTGAACAGCTTTGGTTCGTCTCCGTCACAGTAAAGACGTTAGAATCTCACGTGATCTACGATACGACATGAACGCAGCGTGAACCAACCAGCTTTAAGCTCCGCCTCTAACGGGGCAGAAACTAACCAATCAGTGAACAGCAGGACTCACCTGGTCTCCTCCTCCTCCGTGCAGAGGGACGACGTGCTGTCTACGCCTGACTGGAAGCTCCGCCCACACCCCGCCTCCTCCTCTTCCTGATTGGGTGACATTTAGTAACAAACGACACGACATCATCACTGAGAACCAGACAGGTGGAACACGATGACGTCAGCGATTATGTCACTGATGTACCTGTGGAGCCAGAGACGGTTCAGAGAAGAAACAAGTCCGGACCTCAACGTCCAGCGACCTCTGAGACACAGACAGAGAGACAGACACAGAGAGAGAGACAGACAGAGACACAGAGAGAGAGACAGACAGAGACACAGAGAGAGATCGAGAGACACAGACAGAACATGTTTCTTTATCATTTAAGACAGTTAACCAAATAAAGTCCAACAAACATAAATGTGTCTTTGATTGTCTTCAGACTGTGAGATCTGACTCTCACTTAGCACCATCTTTGTGAACTATCTTCTTCAGTCTGAAGCCTTCCTGCTTCGTGAGACCTCCTCTGTCCTTGCTTCTCATGTGAGCTCTGGCAGAGCTGGAGAGCTTCTCTTTGTCAGAGAGGTAGTCCTCCACTTTGGCTCCTCTCACATTCTTACTCCTCTTCAGAAACTCCTTGATCTTCTCCACGCTGTAGTCTCCAGAGCTCCTACAGCTGCCATCCCTGTATTCAGAGGGCTCACTGTCAGCAGCAGCACCCTCCTCCTGACTGGACTCACACTCTGCCGCTCCTGCACTTTCTTTAGTTGCCACTTTTTTCGCCTGCGAGCTTCCGCTGTCTCCTCTCTGTTTCCTCTTCAGCTGAGGGGCTTTGCGCTGCTCCTCGTCTGCTTCCATGTCCACCTCCCTACCTGTCTCCACCTGTCCTCCAGTACTCTCCCTCACCTTCTGGACCTCACTTGCCCCGTCCTTTATCACCTCTTGTCCCCCACTTGTCCTCTCTTCTCTCACCTCCTGTACCCCACTTGTTTCCTCCCCCCTCACCTCCTGGGCCCCACCCGTCTCCTCCACCCTCAACTCCTGGGTCACACCCGTCTCCTCCACCCTCGCCTCCTGTGCTCCACTTGTTCCCTCTTGTCCGTCCAGCTTGTCCCCTCTGCCCTCCTCAGTACCTTTCTGGTTCTGGTCTTTGTTTGAGCCGTTTTCCCAGGACAAGCTCTGCTCAGATGTCCTTCTTTCCCACAATTGTAACATTTAAAATCATTAGTCTTTGCAAAGAGGACGTAGTCAAAGTCGTCTACAGTGATTTTAAAACTGAGGTTGACCACTCTGCTCCTGTTGTTGGGGATCATGAGGACATGTCTCCTGTGAGACACCACGTGCTTCAACAGCGGAGACTTAAAGCCAGAGGACACTCTCCTAACCGGAGACACCACTTTCCCATGTTTGGACAGCTCTTTGATTATTGCATCGTTCCTTATGAATGGTGGCACGTTAGACACGGTGACTTTCACTTCCGGTGAGCCGAGAGGATACGTGGGCAGGAAGTGTTCACCCACGGAGATCCCGGTCATCAACACCACTTCCGCAGTTTTTATGGTGTCTAGAAAGATGACCAGAGCGCTGTTCATCTTCACGCAGCTGTGGCCGACAAGCTCCCCCACTGCCAGGCTGCATTCCTCCACTGAACACCCGCAACGCGGCGGGATCTTCACGCCGTGTTCTCTGGTTAACTCCGTCAGGCTCATGGTGGCGTTTAGCAGCCGACAGCACGCGCTGCCCGGCTGCAATCCGCTCACAAAAAAGACCCCAAAAACAGCTAAAAGTACACAAAAAAACCCGTCAACCCTGCACACCCCACTACACTACCATATACAACATTACACACCCCACTACACTACCATATACAACATTACACACCCCACTACACTACCATATACAACATTACACACCCCACTACACTACCATATACAACATTACACACCCCACTACACTATCATATACAACATTACACACCCCACTACCATATACAACATTACACACCCCACTACACTACCATATACAACATTACACACCCCACTACACTACCATATACAACATTACACACCCCACTACACTACCATATACAACATTACACACCCCACTACACTATCATATACAACATTACACACCCCACTACCATATACAACATTACACACCCCACTACACTACCATATACAACATTACACACCCCACTACACTACCATATACAACATTACACACCCCACTACACTACCATATACAACATTACACACCCCACTACACTACCATATACAACATTACACACCCCACTACACTACCATATACAACATTACACACCCCACTACACTACCATATACAACATTACACACCCCACTACACCATCATATACAACATTACACACCCCACTACCATATACATTACACACCCCACTACCATATACAACATTACACACCCCACTACACTATCATATACAACATTACACACCCCACTACACTACCATATACAACATTACACACCCCACTACACTATCATATACAACATTACACACCCCACTACACTACCATATACAACATTACACACCCCACTACACTATCATATACAACATTACACACCCCACTACACTATCATATACAACATTACACACCCCACTACACTACCATATACAACATTACACACCCCACTACACTACCATATACAACATTACACACCCCACTACACTATCATATACAACATTACACACCCCACTACACTATCATATACAACATTACACACCCCACTACACTACCATATACAACATTACACACCCCACCCCACTACCATATACAACATTACACACCCCACTACACTATCATATACAACATTACACACCCCACTACACTACCATATACAACATTACACACCCCACTACACTACCATATACAACATTACACACCCCACTACACTATCATATACAACATTACACACCCCACTACACTACCATATACAACATTACACACCCCACTACACTATCATATACAACATTACACACCCCACTACCATATACAACATTACACACCCCACTACCATATACAACATTACACACCCCACTACACTATCATATACAACATTACACACCCCACTACACTACCATATACAACATTACACACCCCACTACACTATCATATACAACATTACACACCCCACTACACTATCATATACAACATTACACACCCCACTACACTACCATATACAACATTACACACCCCACTACACTACCATATACAACATTACACACCCCACTACCATATACAACATTACACACCCCACTACACTACCATATACAACATTACACACCCCACTACACTACCATATACAACATTACACACCCCACTACACTACCATATACAACATTACACACCCCACTACACTACCATATACAACATTACACACCCCACTACACTATCATATACAACATTACACACCCCACTACACTACCATATACAACATTACACACCCCACTACACTATCATATACAACATTACACACCCCACTACCATATACAACATTACACACCCCACTACACTACCATATACAACATTACACACCCCACTACACTACCATATACAACATTACACACCCCACTACACTACCATATACAACATTACACACCCCACTACACTACCATATACAACATTACACACCCCACTACACTATCATATACAACATTACACACCCCACTACACTATCATATACAACATTACACACCCCACTACACTACCATATACAACATTACACACCCCACTACACTACCATATACAACATTACACACCCCACTACACTACCATATACAACATTACACACCCCACTACCATATACAACATTACACACCCCACTACACTACCATATACAACATTACACACCCCACTACCATATACAACATTACACACCCCACTACACTACCATATACAACATTACACACCCCACTACCATATACAACATTACACACCCCACTACACTACCATATACAACATTACACACCCCACTACCATATACAACATTACACACCCCACTACACTATCATATACAACATTACACACCCCACTACACTATCATATACAACATTACACACCCCACTATCATATACAACATTACACACCCCACTACACTATCATATACAACATTACACACCCCACTACACTACCATATACAACATTACACACCCCACTACACTACCATATACAACATTACACACCCCACTACACTACCATATACAACATTACACACCCCACTACACTATCATATACAACATTACACACCCCACTACACTATCATATACAACATTACACACCCCACTACACTATCATATACAACATTACACACCCCACTACACTATCATATACAACATTACACACCCCACTACACTACCATATACAACATTACACACCCCACTACACTATCATATACAACATTACACACCCCACTACACTATCATATACAACATTACACACCCCACTACCATATACAACATTACACACCCCACTACACTACCATATACAACATTACACACCCCACTACACTATCATATACAACATTACACACCCCACTACACTATCATATACAACATTACACACCCCACTACCATATACAACATTACACACCCCACTACACTACCATATACAACATTACACACCCCACTACCATATACAACATTACACACCCCACTACCATATACAACATTACACACCCCACACAGAGAGAGAGAGACAGAGAGACACAGTTATTAAAGGACACGCCCCTTTCTTCCTCCTCCTCCTCCTCTGTAGCTGGACTACCTTGGTGCCAGTCTGCTCCTGGTCCAGGTCTTGTTCTGGGTCCTGGTCCTGGTTCTTCCAGCGTAGGAACTCTCTGAAGGAGAACGGGTTCAGGTCCTCAGAGTCGAGCTGCTCGTCTGCTGAGGAGGTCAGACCACGTGATGACGACGTGAGATCAGCTGACTATCGTAACAATAACAATAACAACAATAACAACAATCATCATACCGTCTGTGATGATCAGACTCTTCTGTTTGGACATGGCGTCACTTACTGGTCATCGATCGTCACGTCTTTCCCGCCGTGTCTCTCCTGCGGGACTAAAAAAACAGAACCCGGAAGCACACACATGCGACAGCTCCGAAACTCACGTGACCGACCTTCTGACTTCTTATTGGCTAAGACGATCACGTGACGTAGGAGGCAGAAGACGGTAGAAGAAAAAAAAGATACGAGTTTCTTCTCCACGTGTCCCGGTTCAGAGCTGCGGTCCCGGTTCCCTGCGGATCTCCTCCGGTGAGTGGGTTAGTGCATGAGCCCGGGTTAGCCCGGCTCGTCTTGGCGGGGATTTAAAGTAGCTCGGCGGGTCTGGAGCCGGATGTCAAACCGGGTTCGTCTGCTCTGGTTCTTATCCAGGTCTTATATGGGTCTCCTCATCCGGCTGTGATTGACAGCTGGTGGGCGGGGCTGGAGAACTGGTTCTGGTCCCGGATCAGTCTTCAGCTGCATCGGTGTGTGTGTGAAAACATCTCAACCAAAAAAAACAAACTCCATTCAAAAATGATCAAATTTAACGGGGGCACGTGTGTTCAGTGTACCGAATGTGACCGAAGACAGTTTGTGGTTGGATGACGTCATTCACTAAATACGTTATTTCAGCTCAAGTTTGTTCCGAATTATAAAGAAACTGAAGAACTCACCTCCTGGTTCCTCCTTCAGGTTTGTGAGCAGATGGTAAAATAGTTTAAATGATGTTTGGTCAGAAGCTGTTAACTGACCAGTGTGACCACTGTGACCAGTATGACCTCATGTGTCCAATCTGCAGAGCTGGACAATGTCTGAAGAGATTCCACCTGAGGGGGGGCACCCCCAGGCCCAGTCCACCCAGTCCCCATCCCAGGCCCAGTCCACCCAGTCCCCATCCCAGGTCCAGTCCAAGTCCCAGCCCGGTTCCAGTTCTTCCAGCGGGCCGACCTCTGCCAGCCAGTCCTCCAGTGGGTCTGGGACCCTGAGCAGCGTGGACACCATCCCCGTCACCCTGTCCTCCGTCCCAGAGGAGCCTGAACCACAACCCTGGGGCCGCCTGCTGCCCATGGCCCCGGGCTTCAGGAGCCTCGGTGAGTCCACATGCTAAAACTAGACCTTAAACTAGACCCGATACCCGTCTACTACTGAACCGGGTCTGAGCCCTGAAGTTAAAGTAGTGTCCAGATAGTCCTGGTTCTCATGGTGTCCTTTGTCGACAGACTGTTTTGAGGACCAGTACCTGTTTGGACGAGACTCTCA
>NW_027466541.1:1150000-1160000 GCF_050575085.1 Anarhichas minor | reverse complement strand
TGGCTGTATCATCACAACACTTGATCATGTAATTGTTAGCAGTGCTACATGTGCATTCATTAGTGTACAGGGTGAACAGGACTGGTGAACTGACGCACCCCTGGGGGGCGCCGGTGTTGATGGTCAAGGGTTCAGACAAGGTCCTGTTCACCCTGACCTGCTGGGTACAGTTGGTGAGGAATGAGTGGTACCACTTAATAGTGAGGGGGTTGACATTCATCAGCTGCAGTGTATTCAGGAGAACATGAGGCTGTAGGGTGTTAAAGGCTGAACTCTACAAACAACAGTCTAGCATAGGCCCTCGGATCCTCCAGGTGTTTAGTCAGGTGCATTATACTGTTGGTTGCATCATCAGTGCCTCTCTGCTGTGTGTATGCAGACTGGTAGGGATCTAGCTGTGGGCCGACATCCAGCCGTAGTTTGCTCACCATGAGCTTCTCCATACACGTCATTACAACAGAGGTTAGAGCAATAGGTCTAAAATCATTATTCTCCTGTGGACAGGGTTTCTTAGGGACCGGTATGATGATTGCCTTTTTCCATTGTGTTGGTACAGTGTGCGAATCTAGACCTCTGTCAATTCATCTGCACATGTTTTTAATAAGAAAGCAGAGATACCTTCTGGACCTGTGGCCTTGTTGACATTGATTTGCTTAAGGACCTTGTTGACGTATTCATGGTCCATCTCTAGCCTGTCAACATCAACAGCAATACCATCAAGCACCATGTCAACATCATCAACAGCAATACCATCAAGCACCATGTCAACATCAACAGCAATACTATCAAGCACCATGTCAACATCAGCAGCAGCAATACCATCAAGCACCATGTCAACATCATCAACAGCAATACCATCAAGCACCATGTCAACATCATCAACAGCAATACCATCAAGCACCATGTCAACATCAGCAGCAGCAATACCATCAAGCATCATGTCAACATCAGCAGCAGCAATACCATCAAGCACCATGTCAACATCATCAACAGCAATACTATCAAGCACCATGTCAACATCAACAGCAATACCATCAAGCACCAGGTCAACATCATCAACAGCAATACCATCAAGCACCAGGTCAACATCATCAACAGCAATACCATCAAGCACCATGTCAACATCATCAACAGCAATACCATCCAGCACCATGTCAACATCATCAGCAGCAATACCATCCAGCACCATGTCAACATCATCAGCAGCAATACCATCCAGCACCATGTCAACATCATCAACAGCAATACCATCAAGCACCATGTCAACAGCAATACTATCAAGCACCATGTCAACATCATCAGCAGCAATACCATCAAGCACCATGTCAACATCATCAACAGCAATACCATCAAGCACCATGTCAACATCATCAACAGCAATACCATCAAGCACCATGTCAACATCATCAACAGCAATACCATCCAGCACCATGTCAACATCATCAGCAGCAATACCATCCAGCACCATGTCAACATCATCAGCAGCAATACCATCCAGCACCATGTCAACATCATCAGCAGCAATACCATCAAGCACCATGTCAACATCATCAACAGCAATACCATCCAGCACCATGTCAACATCATCAACAGCAATACCATCCAGCACCATGTCAACATCAACAGCAATACCATCAAGCACCAGGTCAACATCAACAGCAATACCATCCAGCACCGTGTCAACATCATCAACAGCAATACCATCAAGCACCATGTCAACATCAACAGCAATACCATCAAGCACCATGTCAACATCATCAACAGCAATACCATCAAGCACCATGTCAACATCATCAACAGCAATACCATCAAGCACCATGTCAACATCATCAACAGCAATACCATCAAGCACCATGTCAACATCATCAACAGCAATACCATCCAGCACCATGTCAACATCATCAATAGCAATACCATCCAGCACCATGTCAACATCAGCAGCAGCAATACCATCAAGCACCATGTCAACATCATCAACAGCAATACCATCAAGCAGCATGTCAACATCATCAACAGCAATACCATCCAGCACCATGTCAACATCATCAGCAGCAATACCATCCAGCACCATGTCAACATCATCAACAGCAATACCATCCAGCAGCATGTCAACATCATCAACAGCAATACCATCCAGCACCATGTCAACATCATCAGCAGCAATACCATCCAGCACCATGTCAACATCATCAGCAGCAATACCATCCAGCACCATGTCAACATCATCAACAGCAATACCATCCAGCACCATGTCAACATCATCAATAGCAATACCATCCAGCACCATGTCAACATCAGCAGCAGCAATACCATCAAGCACCATGTCAACATCATCAACAGCAATACCATCAAGCAGCATGTCAACATCATCAACAGCAATACCATCCAGCACCATGTCAACATCATCAGCAGCAATACCATCAAGCACCATGTCAACATCATCAACAGCAATACCATCAAGCAGCATGTCAACATCATCAACAGCAATACCATCCAGCACCATGTCAACATCATCAGCAGCAATACCATCAAGCACCATGTCAACATCATCATCAACCAATACTATCAAGCACCATGTCAACATCAACAGCAATACTATCCAGCACCATGTCAACATCATCAACCAATACTATCAAGCACCATGTCAACATCAACAGCAATACCATCCAGCACCATATCAACAGCAATACCATCCAGCACCATGTCAACATCATCAACAGCAATACCATCCAGCACCATGTCAACATCATCAACCAATACTATCAAGCACCATGTCAACATCAACAGCAATACCATCCAGCACCATGTCAACATCATCAACCAATACTATCAAGCACCATGTCAACATCAACAGCAATACCATCCAGCACCATATCAACAGCAATACCATCCAGCACCATGTCAACATCATCAACAGCAATACCATCCAGCACCATGTCAACATCATCAACCAATACTATCAAGCACCATGTCAACATCAACAGCAATACCATCCAGCACCATGTCAACATCATCAACCAATACTATCAAGCACCATGTCAACATCATCAACAGCAATACTATCAAGCACCATGTCAACATCAGCAACAGCAATACTATCAAGCACCATGTCACATTCAGCAGATAAGTCATCATTGTCAAACCGCTTGTAAAAAACATTCAGCTCATTTGCTTTAGCCAGTTCATCTACAACATGTAAGGATGTTACTGTGGGTTTCATGTTGGTGGCTGTTTTCATGGAGTTCCATAGTTCTTTAGAGTTCATAGCCTGGAGGTTTTCCTCTATTGCCTCCCTATGGTGTTCCCGAGCTTCTTTCAGCCTCTGGTTCAACTCCTTTTGTACAGTTTTTAGTTGTAGGTGGTCGTTGGTCTTAAATGCCTGCTTTTTTCTGTTAGTACAGTCCTTCACCTCCTTTGTGATGTAAGGTTTGTTGTTCGGGTAGACTTTTATTGTCCTTTTTGGAATCAGTGTCAACACAAAATGTTATGTAACTTGTAGTAACTTCTGTGGCATTGTCCATGTTTGGCTCTCCAGAGAAGGTATCCCAGTCTGTACATAGATAGCAACCTTTCAGTGTTTCTATGCTGTCGTCTGTCCATGCATTGACAGATTTAACCAGAGGTTTACTGCTCTTCAGGGCTGTCTTGTATGTGGGGATCAGGTGAACGTTGTTATGGTCAGAGTTAGACAGGGGTGGTTTAGCTGTGGCTGTGTATGCATGTTTACATTACCATAGCACTTGTCTAAAGTCCGATTCTTCCTGGTATCACATTTAATATACTGTTCAAAACCTGGCAATGCAATGTTTAAGTTGCAATGATTAAACCATGATGAAAATCGGGGCGTTTGGGGTCCGCTGTAGTTGTTCGTGAACACAGTCTGCCACCTGTGCCGCAGCCCTCGAGGCATTGCCATTGAGAGGTACATAAACGGAGCAGATGATATTACCAAACTCTCGAGGTAGGTAGAACGGCCTGAGACTCACACATAACAGTTCCACATCAGGGTTACAGACTTTCTCCCGGACTGTGTGCTGTCTGCACCACTTGTCTGTTATGTACAAGCAGAGCCCGCCCCCTTTGCTTTTCCCTGACAGATTGCTTCTGTCAGAGCGAATGTGTGAGAACCTCTCTATACCAACACAGCAGTCAGGGATCTCGGGGTGTAACCAAGTCTCGGTGAAAAGCATGATACAGGACTCCCGGTACTCAAAGCATCCCCTTGTCAGGAGTCGGAGTTCGTCCATCTTATTCCTCAGCGACCTTACGTTACTCAGAATCATAGATGGCAGGGGCGGTCGATTGCCTCTTCTCCGTAGCCGTCGTCGTACGCCTCCTCTCCGGCCTCTTTTCTGCAATCGCCGCCGACGTGGAGCTCTAATGTCTTCCGACACGTTTTTGAGGAGCGATCCTGAAGGATCTGCTGTGAGCTTATCTCCATAGTGGCGTAGAGACAAGAGCGCTTCCCTCGTGTAAGATAGCGCCTGGTTGCAACTTGCCCAAGCCGGTATAGCCTTGCAGGTGGTGAAAAGTTCGCAAAGGAGCAGTAACACCACCAGAAAAAATCCCAAAACACACGCCATCATATAGTCCTTCGTCTTGATCATACGACTTGAACACAGGGCAAACCGATCGTTCACAAAAAGCCAAACAAACAGCAGCACAGGTACGTGTACGTGTATCCGTGTCGCCTGCAGAGCAGCGCCCCACACGTCAAAGCGATTCCATACTACTGAAATGAAAATGTCGTTATAAATGTACGTTGGTACATAAAGGGTGATAAGAAGCTGTACATGGAGGGACTTAGGACCCAGGGGAATGTAGGTAAGGAAACAGGAAGAGACGCCACACAAACACCTGTTCACCGCCCGCTGCCGGTTCTTGTGTTAAAAATGTCCGCTTAATAATAATAAAACAAATGCGTTAACGCACGATAACGTAATTCTCGGTGTTAATGAATGAATGCGTTAACGTGATAACGCGTTAACTTGCCCAGCACTAGTTTTAATACTATATTTGATATATTATATCTATATTTACATCATGTCTCTCTGTCTCTCAGGATGGAGGGAGGAGAGCTGTTCCACAGAGTAAAGTCTCATCAGCTCGATGAATCCGTCACTAAACTTTATTTCTATCAGATGCTGAAAGCTGTTCAGGTACAAAGTTTATTAAAGATGAAGATATAGAAATATGAACATGTTTTAATGTGTGTGTGTGTGTAGTACCTCCACAGTAAGGGGATCATCCACAGAGACCTGAAACCAGAGAACATCCTTCTGTCCTCTCAGGACGACATCTGTCTCATCAAGGTACTCTCATCTTCATCATCATGACATCATCCCCACCACCGTCATCATCACTGTCTGTCTGTCTGTCTCTCAGGTGACAGACTTCAACCAGTCCAGGATCCTGGAGGAGACCCTGTTGATGAGGACTCTGTGTGGGACCCCGTCCTATCTGGCTCCGGAGGTCTTCACTCAGGCCTCCACCACCGGGTACAGTCTGGCTGTGGACGCCTGGAGCCTCGGAGTCCTGCTCTTTGTCTGGTAGGCTCCTGTCTCACGCCCTCTGTCTGTCTGCTCGTCAATTGGTTTTCCTCTGGAGTCAACCTGTCTCTCTCTCTCCCTGTCTGTCTGTCTCTCACCATCTTGATGTCTCCCTCTCTCCCTGTCTGTCTCTCAGTCTGTGTGGTTATCCACCTTTCCATGAAATCTTTGGTCGATCGATCACAGAGCAGATCATTGATGGAGAGTTCACCATGGTCCCCTCCAAGTGGAGACACATCTCTGATCAAGGTACTACTACTGCAATACTACTGCAATACTCGGATAGTACTCAGACAGTGGTACTGCAGTACTCAGACAGTAGTACTGCAATACTCGGATAGTACTCAGACAGTAGTACTGCAGTACTCAGACAGTAGTACTCAGACAGTAGTACTGCAGTACTCGGTGTGTGTGTGTGTCAGGTTGTAGGTTCTCATGACTTCATTGTGTTGTTGGATTCTTATTGTTGAAATGTGTCCAGAGGCTCATCACTCTTTATTATGTTCACATCACCTCTCAATCTCTCCTCGCGGTATCTTCACCAGTCGTGTTTACACGTTAAACTACAGTCAGTTACTTTAGTGTCTATTCATCACATATTGCTCTTCCTGCTCATGACAGTAGTTGAGTCTCTTCCTGCTGCAGACAGAAACCTGTGAACAGATTCTCTTTGATCTTCTTCTTTAGACGTAAATCTGAGTGAGTTCTTCTTTACTTCTCTCGAGCTCAGAGATGAAGTTCATCAGAACTTCACGTATCCACTCCCAATGGAGTGACTTTAGAAATCACACAATAAACGGGTCTGATGACGAGAGACGAGAGACTCACGGACCGGTCCCAGTTCTCACTTACACGCCCCCACCCCCGCTCTCCCTTACAGCCGCTTCTTCTTCTCCATTTCAATCACTTCCCCATTACAGATGTTAGTTTATCAGCTAACACCAATCTCCCGCTCTCCTCCTGCGCCACAAGCATGGATTCTGTTGAGGGAGCCCCAGACACTCTGTCCCGCTGTACAGAAGTAGAGAATGAGACACAACGTCTCCTCCCTGATGTGTGGCCTCTAGCGTGATGCTCAGTTGGCAGACGGAGTGGAAGATGTCTCGGCCTCGAGTCAAACACACGTTGGGCGCCAATTATGTTGTGGCTGAAGAGTAGAGACGTAGTTCTTAGAGTAGCAGCCAGCAGGACTATTTCATGCACACAATGGTTCATAACAAATCCAAAGTTTTCGTTCTCACAGCTCACTCTTAAAGTCACCTTTATGTCACTTTACACCAATCAAAGCAGTCGATTGAAGCACAAACACAGAACATCTGGTCTCATTATGTCATGCTCTCATGTCCTCGTCTGGGTCAACGTAACATTCTGGCAGAACACATGATACACGTATATTCCAATCACTTCATCACTTTCTAGGAATGTTCTTATGAACCCAAATGTGGTGTGTTCAGAATACAGGTTATGATGATTCTCTTCAACATTTACAGCGAAGGACGTGGTGAGGAAGCTGCTGGTGGTTGACCCCAGGAGGAGGATGACGATAGAGGAAGCTCTGCAGCACCCCTGGTTACAGGTAACTCACTGTGATGTCGTCTGAGGTAACTCACTGTGATGTCGTCTGAGGTAACTCACAGTGATGTCGTCTGAGGTAACTCACAGTGATGTCGTCTGAGGTAACTCAGTGATGTCGTCTGAGGTAACTCACTGTGATGTCGTCTGAGGTAACTCACTGTGATGTCGTCTGAGGTAACTCACAGTGATGTCGTCTGAGGTAACTCACAGTGATGTCGTCTGAGGTAACTCACAGTGATGTCGTCTGAGGTAACTCGCAGTGATGTCGTATGAGGTAACTCGCTGTGATGTCGTCTGAGGTAACTCGCTGTGATGTCGTCTGAGGTAACTCACAGTGATGTCGTCTGAGGTAACTCAGTGATGTCGTCTGAGGTAACAGTGATGTCGTCTGAGGTAACTCACAGTGATGTGGTCTGAGGTAACTCACTGATGTCGTCTGAGGTAACTCACTGTGATGTCGTCTGAGGTAACTCACTGTGATGTCATCTGAGGTAACAGTGATGTCGTCTGAGGTAACAGTGATGTCGTCTGAGGTAACTCACTGATGTCGTCTGAGGTAACAGTGATGTCGTCTGAGGTAACTCACAGTGATGTGGTCTGAGGTAACTCACTGTGATGTCGTCTGAGGTGACTCACTGTGATGTCGTCTGAGGTAACTCACTGTGATGTCGTCTGAGGTGACTCACTGTGATGTCACGAGACAGGTGCATGATGGGAGAAGTGTTGTCTCTGTTCAGGATGGTGTGATGGTGCAGACGGCTCACAGACTCATGTTCCCCTCTGATGATGCTGCTGCTGTTGCCACGGTAACCACATGCACACACACACACATTCATTCACTCATTAAAACTCATTCATAGTAACACTGACCCATCCCCCAGCCGGAGGCGGGGTCAGCCGCCAGGAGGAAACGAGAACGAGATGAAGGCGATGAAGGAGACGAAGAACATCCTGCCAAACGGAGTCAAGCCCCGCCCCCTGCCCCAGTGTAGAGGACCAATCAGATTCAGACATTCCTCAGGTCATGTGACTACACATGTTCACTACTGAAACACTGTAAATAGTTTGTCTTCTAATAAAGTACTTCATATTTTTCCCTCTGTTCGTTTCTGCTTTTAATTTATTCACTTTGAAAACGAATTACATTTTTTTTCAGGGTAAGCCCCGCTCCAATAACAGTTGAGCCTCAGTCGACTTCCTCTTCCTGTTGTACTGAGACATGCTACGTCTGTTCAAAGAGAACGTTAGCAAACCTAACGCGTAGCTAACGTTTATCTACAAATTTCCCCCTGGGGATGAATAAAGTACATATCTAACGCGTAGCTAACGTGTAGCTACACGTTAGCAGTCTGATCCGTCACACTAAACAGAACAGTCGCCATGTTTCTCTTAGCAACAGTAACTAATGAAAGGCCACCGTAACGACCTGATTGGCCGAGATGAAAAAAAACACGAAGCTGCTTTCTAACCAATCAACCATCAACTAAATGATTGGCCCTCGGCTAAGCCCCGCCCCCCCCTCTGCTCTGGGAACCTATTGAGTGAAAGTGTTGTCATGGAGACAGTGAGACAGAATAAACAAACAATAGAATCTCAAAACTTTATTTTTCTTCATTCAACATTTTTTTCAAGTGATCATTAAACATCTGATTGACGTCATGAGTTCAAACCTCGTGACATCATCTGACGCCGGAGAGTGATTGGCTCCTCCCTTGGTCAGGTGGGCGGGGCCTGTGAGGTCACAGCTTGGCGGCGTGGCGCTCTCTGACGGCGTACAGGACGGCGTGAGCTCGGTCGAAGGCGTCGCCGACGGCCGAGCGGACTCTGGTCCTCCAGCGCTGCAGCTGAGGACGCTGCTGCAGGACGTCTCTGCCCCCCCCCAGAGGCTGCAGGCACACACTGAGCACACTCAGAACCAAGCCTCTCCAACATACACGATCACTATCTGAACCAATCGGAGCCTCTCACCTGCATGAGCTCACAGACGGCGAGCAGGTCGGCCACGCTGATGTCATCGCCGCACAGGAAGGGCTGTCTCCTCAGGAACATGGACTCCAGTCGTTCCAGGGTCTCCTCCAGCTGAGACAGAGCGCGAACCAAACGCACCTCGTCCACCGGGGAGCCGGTCTGGACCGGGAGGAGCACCTGAGACACAGACGGGTGGAGTCAGAGAGACACAGACAGGTGGAGACAGACGGGTGGAGACTAGGGGTACAACAGATCACAAACCTCACGGTTCGGATCATTTTTTGGATCAGCAAAGAAAAGAGGAGACGACAATGCTTTCCATTTATTAATTAAGCAAAGAGCGTTGGGCTATAGTCTGACATGAAAACTAAAATATTGAAGATGTCCAATTTGAAACAAAATTAAATAAATAGAAAGAAAATTAAAGACAAACTGTATCTACAGCATCAAAGAAGAAAGAAAGCATGTTAACCAGATTTTCAATTCCTTTGTTTTCCACAACAGAGAATGTCCTCGTGTCTGCAGCAATACAGACTCAATGCTGTGAGAGCTTCAGCCGGTCTGATTCTGCACAAATGCTTTCCAAATGCCGCGATGATACCTTGTTGTTGTTGTTGTTGTGCCTTGGCCCCGTCGCTGACAGACGGGATGGTGTCTCTTCATATGTGTGGACATGTCCCATGTATTTCCGTTGTCGTGTGGTTTCGTCCACCACCCTCATCCGTCATTAGTTACAGGGAAGACTAAATGCTCCCAAACTTGAGACTTAAATGACGCCGGAGCTTCTCAAGTTCCTCCGCTCGCCATGACTTCACCGTTAAATGCTTCTAAACTGCTCCGTTCACTGAACACACTACTGCTTTATACCTGCTCACTGACACTCTGCACTGATATTCAGGGACTTGTTA